>NC_063437.1:22057247-22079791 GCF_020379485.1 Brassica napus | reverse complement strand
TGTAGGGGTTAACCCATAGATTTTGAGAAAAATTCAAAAAAAGTAAAAATTCTATTTTAATGCATAGTTGCATCCTTCACTAACATATGATGAAGGTCAAAGATGTTTGGAACCTTTGTTGTGTTCGTTTTTCTTGAGAATAGCATTTTATAGTGGTTAGTCAACCAATTTAGGGAGTATTATGAAGTTTTACTAAATTAATTGACAATAATGTAAACGATACCCATGTACCATGAAAGAGAGTTTAATATACCTTAATACAAATGTAAAATGCGTTTTGAAATTTTAAAACAACAGTAAAGAGCATAGGCTTCAGTATATAGAACATTTACCGAAAAATTCAATATTTTCGTAGGGGTTAACCCATAGATTTTGAGAAAAATTCAAAAAAACTAAAATTTTATTTTAATGCATATATAGTTGCATCCTTCAGTAACATATGATGAAGGCCAAAGAGTTTAGAACCTTTGTTGTCTTCGTTTTTCTAGAGAATAGCGATTTTATAGTGGTTATTCAACCAATTTAGGGAGTATTATGAAGTTTTACTAAATTAATTGTCAATAAATTTAAACGATACCCATGTACCATGAAAGAGAGTTTAATATACCTTAATACAAATGTAAAATGCGTTTTGAAATTTTAAAACAACAGTAAAGAGCATAGGCTTCAGTATATAGAATATTTACCAAAAAATTCAATATTTTCGTAGGGGTTAACCCATAGATTTTGAGAAAAATTCAAAAAAACTAAAATTCTATTTTAATGCATAGTTGCATCCTTCAGTAACATATGATAAAGGCCAAAGAGTTTAGAACCTTTGTTGTCTCCGTTTTTCTAGAGAAAAGCGGGTTTATAGTGGTTATTCAACCAATTTAGGGAGTATTATGAAGTTTTACTAAATTAATTGTCAATAAATTTAAACGATACCCATGTACCATGAAAGAGAGTTTAATATACCTTAATACAAAATGTAAAATGCGTTTTGAAATTTTAAAACAACAGTAAAGAGCATAGGCTTCAGTATATAGAATATTTACCGAAAAATTCAATATTTTCGTAGGGGTTAACCCATAGATTTTGAGAAAAAATCAAAAAAATTAAAATTCTATTTTAATGCATAGGTGCATCCTTCAGTAACATATGATGAAGGCCAAAGAAGTTTGGAAATTTTGCTGTCTCTGTTTTTCTAGAGATTAGCGATTTTATAGTGATTATTCAACCAATTGAGGGAGTATTATGAAGTTTTACTAAATTAATTGACAAAAAAAATTAAACGATGCCCATGTACCATGAAAGAGAGTTTAGTATACATTGATACAATTGTAAAATGTGTTTAGAAATTTTAAAAGAACAGTAAAGATCATAGGCTTAGTATAAAGAGCATTTAACGAAAAAATCAATATTTTTGTAGGGGTTAACCCATAGATTTTGAGAAAAATTCAAGAAAAATAAAAATTCTATTTTAATGCATAGTTGCATCCTTCACTAACATATGATGAAGGTCAAAGATGTTTGGAACCTTTGTTGTGTTCGTTTTTCTTGAGAATAGCGATTTTATAGTGGTTAGTCAACCAATTTAGGGAGTATTATGAAGTTTTACTAAATTAATTGACAATAAATTTAAACGATACCCATGTACCATGAAAGAGAGTTTAATATACCTTAATACAAATGTAAAATGCGTTTTGAAATTTTAAAACAACAGTAAAGAGCATAGGCTTCAGTATATAGAACATTTACCGAAAAATTCAATATTTTCGTAGGGGTTAACCCATAGATTTTGAGAAAAATTCAAAAAAACTAAAATTCTATTTTAATGCATAGTTGCATCCTTCAGTAACATATGATGAAGGCCAAAGAGTTTAGAACCTTTGTTGTCTCCATTTTTCTAGAGAAAAGCGGGTTTATAGTGATTATTCAACCAATTGAGGGAGTATTATGAAGTTTTACTAAATTAATTGACAAAAAAAATTAAACGATGCCCATGTACCATGAAAGAGAGTTTAGTATACGTTGATACAAATGTAGAATGTGTTTAGAAATTTTAAAAGAACAGTAAAGATCATAGGCTTAGTATAAAGAGCATTTACCGAAAAATTCAATATTTTTGTAGGGGTTAACCCATAGATTTTGAGAAAAATTCAAGAAAAACTAAAATTCTATTTTAATGCATAGTTGCATCCTTCACTAACATATGATGAAGGTCAAAGATGTTTGGAACCTTTGTTGTGTTCGTTTTTCTTGAGAATAGCGATTTTATAGTGGTTAGTCAACCAATTTAGGGAGTATTATGAAGTTTTACTAAATTAATTGTCAATAAATTTAAACGATACCCATGTACCATGAAAGAGAGTTTAATATACCTTAATACAAATGTAAAATGCGTTTTGAAATTTTAAAACAACAGTAAAGAGCATAGGCTTCAGTATATAGAACATTTACCGAAAAATTCAATATTTTCGTAGGGGTTAACCCATAGATTTTGAGAAAAATTCAAAAAAAATTAAAATTCTATTTTAATGCATAGGTGCATCCTTCAGTAACATATGATGAAGGCCAAAGAGTTTAGAACCTTTGTTGTCTCCATTTTTCTAGAGAAAAGCGGGTTTATAGTGATTATTCAACCAATTGAGGGAGTATTATGAAGTTTTACTAAATTAATTGACAAAAAAAATTAAACGATGCCCATGTACCATGAAAGAGAGTTTAGTATACATTGATACAATTGTAGAATGTGTTTAGAAATTTTAAAAGAACAGTAAAGATCATAGGCTTAGTATAAAGAGCATTTACCGAAAAAATCAAAATTTTTGTAGGGGTTAACCCATATATTTTGAGAAAAATTTAAAAAAATAAAAATTCTATTTTAATGCATAGTTGCATCCTTCAAAACATATGATGAAGGTCAAAGAGGTTTGGAACCTTTGTTGTCTTCGTTTTTCTTGAGAATAGCGATTTTATAGTGGTTAGTCAACCAATTTAGGGAGTATTATGAAGTTTTACTAAATTAATTGTCAATAAATTTAAACGATACCCATGTACCATGAAAGAGAGTTTAATATACCTTAATACAAATGTAAAATGCGTTTTGAAATTTTAAAACAACAGTAAAGAGCATAGGCTTCAGTATATAGAATATTTACCGAAAAATTCAATATTTTCGTAGGGGTTAACCCATAGATTTTGAGAAAAATTCAAAAAAAATTAAAATTCTATTTTAATGCATAGGTGCATCCTTCAGTAACATATGATGAAGGCCAAAGAGTTTAGAACCTTTGTTGTCTCCGTTTTTCTAGAGAAAAGCGATTTTATAGTGATTATTCAACCAATTGAGGGAGTATTATGAAGTTTTACTAATTAATTGACAAAAAAAAATTAAACGATGCCCATGTACCATGAAAGAGAGTTTAGTATACATTGGTACAATTGTAAAATGTGTTTAGAAATTTTAAAAGAACAGTAAAGATCATAGGCTTAGTATAAAGAGCATTTACCGAAAAAATCAATATTTTTGTAGGGGGTTAACACATAGATTTTGAGAAAAATTCAAGAAAAAATAAAAATTCTATTTTAATGCATAGTTGCATCCTTCACTAACATATGATGAAGGTCAAAGATGTTTGGAACCTTTGTTGTGTTCGTTTTTCTTGAGAATAGTGATTTTATAGTGGTTAGTCAACCAATTTAGGGAGTATTATGAAGTTTTACTAAATTAATTGACAATAAATTTAAACGATACCCATGTACCATGAAAGAGAGTTTAATATACCTTAATACAAATGTAAAATGCGTTTTGAAATTTTAAAACAACAGTAAAGAGCATAGGCTTCAGTATATAAAACATTTACCGAAAATTTCAATATTTTCGTAGGGGTTAACCCATAGATTTTGAGAAAAATTAAAAAAAAACTAAAATTCTATTTTAATGCATAGTTGCATCCTTTAGTAACATATGATGAAGGCCAAAGAGTTTAGAACCTTTGTTGTCTCCGTTTTTCTAGAGAAAAGCGATTTTATAGTGATTATTCAACCAATTGAGGGAGTATTATGAAGTTTTACTAAATTAATTGACAAAAAAAATTAAACGATGCCCATGTACCATGAAAGAGAGTTTAGTATACATTGATACAAATTTAGAATGTGTTTAGAAATTTTAAAAGAACAGTAAAGATCATAGGCTTACTATAAAGAGCATTTACCGAAAAAATCAAAATTTTTGTAGGGGTTAACCCATATATTTTGAGAAAAATTCAAAAAAATAAAAATTCTATTTTAATGCATAGTTACATCCTTTAATAAAATATGATGAAGGTCAAAGAGGTTTGGAACTTTTGCTGTCTCCGTTTTTCTAGATAATAGCGATTTTATAGTGCTTAGTCAACCAATTTAGGGAGTATTATGAAGTTTTACTAAATTAATTGACAATAAATTTAAACGATACCCATGTACCATGAAAGAGAGTTTAATATACCTTAATACAATTGTAAAATGTGTTTAGAAATTTTAAATTAACAGTAAAGAGCATAGGCTTCAGTATATAGAGCATTTACCGAAAAATTAAATATTTTCGTAGGGGTTAACCCATAGATTTTGAGAAAACTTCATAAAAATGAAAATTTTATTTTAATGCATAGTTTCATCCTTCACTAACATATGATAAAGGTCAAATATGTTTAGAAGCTTTGTTGTCTTCGTTTTTCTAGAGAATAACGATTTTATAGTGGTAGTCAACCAATTTTGGGAGTATTATAAAGTTTTACTAAATTAATTGACAAAAGTTTTTAATGATGCCCATGTTACATGAAAGAGAGTTTAATATACATTAATACAAATTTAGAATGCGTTTATAAATTTTAAAACAACACTAAAGATCATAGGTTTCAGTATATAGAGCATTTACCGAAAAATTAAAAATTTCGTAGGGGGTTAACCCATAGATTTTGAGAAATATTAAAAAAAATGAAAATTCTATTTTAATGCATAGTTGCATCATTCACTAACATATGATGAAGGTCAAAGATGTTTGGAACCTTTGTTGTCTTCGTTTTTCTTGAGAATAGCGATTTTATAGTGGTTAGTCAACCAATTTAGGAGTATTATGAAGTTTTACTAATAATATGACAATAAAAATTTAAACGATACCGATGTACCATGAAAGAGAGTTTAATATACCTTAATACAAATGTAAAATGCGTTTAGAAATTTTAAAACAACAGTAAAGAGCATAGACTTCAGTATATAGAACATTTACCGAAAAATTAAATATTTTCGTAGGGGTTAACCCATAGATTTTGAGAAAAATTCAAAAAAACTAAAATTCTATTTTAATGCATAGTTGCATCCTTCAGTAACATATGATGAAGGCCAAAGAGTTTAGAACCTTTGTTGTCTTCGTTTTTCTAGAGAATAGCGATTTTATAGTGGTTATTCAACCAATTTAGGGAGTATTATGAAGTTTTACTAAATTAATTGTCAATAAATTTAAACGATACCCATTTACCATGAAAGATAGTTTAATATACCTTAATACAAATGTAAAATGCGTTTTGAAATTTTAAAACAGAAGTAAAGAGCATAGGCTTCAGTATATAAAACATTTACCGAAAAATTCAATATATTCGTAGGGGTTAACCCATAGATTTTGAGAAAAATTCAAAAAAAACTAAAATTCTATTTTAATGCATAGGTGCATCCTTCAGTAACATATGATGAAGGCCAAAGAGTTTAGAACCTTTGTTGTCTCCATTTTTCTAGAGAATAGCGATTTTATTGTGATTATTCAACCAATTGAGGGAGTATTATGAAGTTTTACTAAATTAATTGACAAAAAAAATTAAACGATGCCTATGTACCTCGAAAGAGAGTTTAGTATACATTGATACAATTGTAGAATGTGTTTAGAAATTTTAAAAGAACAGTAAAGATCATAGGCTTAGTATAAAGAGCATTTAACGAAAAAATCAATATTTTTGTAGGGGTTGTTAACCCATAGATTTTGAGAAAAATTCAAGAAAAATAAAAATTCTATTTTAATGCATATTTGCATCCTTCAGTAACATATGATGAAGGTCAAAGATGTTTGGAACCTTTGTTGTGTTCGTTTTTCTTGAGAATAGCGATTTTATAGTGGTTAGTCAACCAATTTCGAGAGTATTATGAAGTTTTACTAAATTAGTTGAAAATAAATTTAAACGATACCCATGTACCATGAAAGAGAGTTTAATATACCTTAATACAAATGTAAAATGCGTTTTGAAATTTTAAAACAACAGTAAAGAGCATAGGCTTCAGTATATAGAACATTTACCGAAAAATTCAATATTTCCGTAGGGGTTAACCCTTAGATTTTGAGAAAAATTCAAAAAAACTAAAATTTTATTTTAATGCATAGTTGCATCCTTCAGTAACATATGATGAAGGCCAAAGAGTTTAGAACCTTTGTTGTCTTCGTTTTTCTAGAGAATAGCGATTTTATAGTGGTTATTCAACCAATTTAGGGAGTATTATGAAGTTTTACTAAATTAATTGTCAATAAATTTAAACGATACCCATTTACCTTGAAAGATAGTTTAATATACCTTAATACAAATGTAAAATGCGTTTTGAAATTTTAAAACAACAGTAAAGAGCATAGGCTTCAGTATATAAAACATTTATCGAAAAATTCAATATTTTCGTAGGGGTTAACCCATAGATTTTGAGAAAAACTCAAAAAAAACTAAAATTCTATTTTAATGCATAGGTGCATCCTTCAGTAACATATGATGAAGGCCAAAGAGTTTAGAACCTTTGTTGTCTCCATTTTTCTAGAGAATAGCGATTTTATTGTGATTATTCAACCAATTGAGGGAGTATTATGAAGTTTTACTAAATTAATTGACAAAAAAAATTAAACGATGCCTATGTACCATGAAAGAGAGTTTAGTATACATTGATACAATTGTAGAATGTGTTTAGAAATTTTAAAAGAACAGTAAAGATCATAGGCTTAGTATAAAGAGCATTTAACGAAAAAATCAATATTTTTGTAGGGGTTAACCCATAGATTTTGAGAAAAATTCAAGAAAAATAAAAATTCTATTTTAATGCATATTTGCATCCTTCAGTAACATATGATGAAGGTCAAAGATGTTTGGAACCTTTGTTGTGTTCGTTTTTCTTGAGAATAGCGATTTTATAGTGGTTAGTCAACCAATTTCGAGAGTATTATGAAGTTTTACTAAATTAGTTGAAAATAAATTTAAACGATACCCATGTACCATGAAAGAGAGTTTAATATACCTTAATACAAATGTAAAATGCGTTTTGAAATTTTAAAACAACAGTAAAGAGCATAGGCTTCAGTATATAGAACATTTACCGAAAAATTCAATATTTCCGTAGGGGTTAACCCTTAGATTTTGAGAAAAATTCAAAAAAACTAAAATTTTATTTTAATGCATAGTTGCATCCTTCAGTAACATATGATGAAGGCCAAAGAGTTTAGAACCTTTGTTGTCTTCGTTTTTCTAGAGAATAGCGATTTTATAGTGTATTCAACCAATTTAGGGAGTATTATGAAGTTTTACTAAATTAATTGTCAATAAATTTAAACGATACCCATGTACCATGAAAGAGAGTTTAATATACCTTAATACAAATGTAAAATGCGTTTTGAAATTTTAAAACAACAGTAAAGAGCATAGGCTTCAGTATATAAAACATTTACCGAAAAATTCAATATTTTCGTAGGGGTTAACCCATAGATTTTGAGAAAAATTCAAAAAAAACTAAAATTCTATTTTAATGCATAGTTGCATCCTTCAGTAACATATGATGAAGGCCAAAGAGTTTAGAACCTTTGTTGTCTCCGTTTTTCTAGAGAAAATCGATTTTATAGTGATTATTCAACCAATTGAGGGAGTATTATGAAGTTTTACTAAATTAATTGACAAAAAAATTTAAACGATGCCCATGTACCATGAAAGAGAGTTTAGTATATATTGATACAAATTTAGAATGTGTTTAGAAATTTTAAAAGAACAGTAAAGATCATAGGCTTAGTATAAAGAGCATTTACCGAAAAAATCAAAATTTTTGTAGGGAACACCCATATATTTTGAGAAAAATTTAAAAAAAATAAAAATTCTATTTTAATGCATAGTTGAATCCTTCAATAACATATGATGAAGGTCAAAGAGGTTTGGAACCTTTGTTGTGTTCTTTTTTCTTGAGAATAGCGATTTTATAGTGGTTAGTCAACCAATTTAGAGAGTATTATGAAGTTTTACTAAATTAATTGACAATAAATTTAAACGATACCCATGTACCATGAAAGAGAGTTTAATATACCTTAATACAAATGTAAAATACGTTTTGAAATTTTAAAACAACAGTAAAGAGCATAGACTTCAGTATATAGAACATTTACCGAAAAATTCAATATTTTCGTAGGGGTTAACCTATAGATTTTGAGAAAAATTCAAAAAAACTAAAATTTTATTTTAATGCATAGTTGCATTCTTCAGTAACATATGATGAAGGCCAAAGAGTTTAGAACCTTTGTTTTTTCTTCGTTTTCTAGAGAATAGCGATTTTATAGTGGTTATTCAACCAATTTAGGGGAGTATTATGAAGTTTTACTAAATTAATTGTCAATAAATTTAAACGATACCCATGTACCATGAAAGAGAGTTTAATATACCTTAATACAAATGTAAAATGCGTTTTGAAATTTTAAAACAACAGTAAAGAGCATAGGCTTCAGTATATAGAATATTTACCGAAAAAATCAATATTTTCGTAGGGGTTAACCCATAGATTTTGAGAAAAATTCAAAAAAATTAAAATTCTATTTTAATGCATAGGTGCATCCTTCAGTAACATATGATGAAGGCCAAAGAGTTTAGAACCTTTGTTGTCTCCGTTTTTCTAGAGAATAGCGATTTTATAGTGATTATTCAACCATTGAATATAATTGAGGGTATTATGAAGTTTTACTAAATTAATTGACAAAAAAAAATTAAACGATGCCCATGTACCATGAAAGAGAGTTTTGTATACATTGGTACAATTGTAAAATGTGTTTAGAAATTTGAAAAGAACAGTAAAGATCATAGGCTTAGTATAAAGAGCATTTAACGAAAAAATCAATATTTTTGTAGGGGTTAACCCATAGATTTTGAGAAAAATTCAAGAAAAATAAAAATTCTATTTTAATGCATAGTTGCATCCTTCACTAAATTATGATGAAGGTCAAAGATGTTTGGAACCTTTGTTGTGTTCGTTTTTCTTGAGAATAGCGATTTTATAGTGGTTAGTCAACCAATTTAGGGAGTATTATGAAGTTTTACTAAATTAATTGACAATAAATTTAAACGATACCCATGTACCATGAAAGAGAGTTTAATATACCTTAATACAAATGTAAAATGCGTTTTGAAATTTTAAAACAACAGTAAAGAGCATAGGCTTCAGTATATAAAACATTTACCGAAAATTTCAATATTTTCGTAGGGGTTAACCCATAGATTTTGAGAAAAATTCAAAAAAACTAAAATTCTATTTTACTGCATAGTTGCATCCTTCAGTAACATATGATGAAGGCCAAAGAGTTTAGAACCTTTGTTGTCTCCGTTTTTCTAGAGAAAAGCGATTTTATAGTGATTATTCAACCAATTGAGGGAGTATTATGAAGTTTTACTAAATTAATTGACAAAAAAATTAAACGATGCCCATGTACCATGAAAGAGAGTTTAGTATACATTGATACAAATTTAGAATGTGTTTAGAAATTTTAAAAGAACAGTAAAGATCATAGGCTTAGTATAAAGAGCATTTACCGAAAAAATCAAAATTTTTGTAGGGGTTAACCCATATATTTTGAGAAAAATTCAAAAAAATAAAAATTCTTTTTTAATGCATAGTTGCATCCTTCAATAGCATATGATGAAGGTCAAAGAGGTTTGGAACTTTTGCTGTCTCCGTTTTTCTAGATAATAGCGATTTTATAGTGCTTAGTCAACCAATTTAGGGAGTATTATGAAGTTTTACTAAATTAATTGACAATAAATTTAAGCGATACCCATGTACCATGAAAGAGAGTTTAATATACCTTAATACAATTGTAAAATGTGTTTAGAAATTTTAAATTAACAGTAAAGAGCATAGGCTTAGTATAAAGAGCATTTACCGAAAAATTAAATATTTTCATAGGGGTTAACCCATAGATTTTGAGAAAACTTCAAAAAAATGAAAATTTTATTTTAATGCATAGTTTCATCCTTCACTAACATATGATAAAGGTCAAAGATGTTTAGAACCTTTGTTGTCTTCGTTTTTCTAGAGAATAACGATTTTATAGTGGTAGTCAACCAATTTTGGGAGTATTATGAAGTTTTACTAAATTAATTGACAAAAAATTTTAATGATGCCCATGTTACATGAAAGAGAGTTTAATATACATTAATACAAATTTAGAATGCGTTTATAAATTTTAAAACAACACTAAAGATCATAGGTTTCAGTATATAGAGCATTTACCGAAAAATTAAAAATTTCGTAGGGGGTTAACCCATAGATTTTGAGAAAAATTAAAAAAATGAAAATTCTATTTTAATGCATAGTTGCATCCTTCACTAACATATGATGAAGGTCAAAGATGTTTGGAACCTTTGTTGTCTTCGTTTTTCTTGAGAATAGCGATTTTATAGTGGTTAGTCAACCAATTTAGGAGTATTATGAAGTTTTACTAAATTAATTGACAATAAATTTAAACGATACCGATGTACCATGAAAGAGAGTTTAATATACCTTAATACAAATGTAAAATGCGTTTAGAAATTTTAAAACAACAGTAAAGAGCATAGGCTTCAGTATATAGAATATTTACCAAAAAAATCAATATTTTCGTAGGGGTTAACCCTTAGATTTTGAGAAAAATTAAAAAAAAACTAAAATTCTATTTTAATGCATAGTTGCATCCTTCAATAACATATGATGAAGGCCAGAGAGTTTAGAACCTTTGTTGTCTTCGTTTTTCTAGAGAATAGCGATTTTATAGTGGTTATTCAACCAATTTAGGTAGAGAGTATTATGAAGTTTTACTAAATTAATTGTCAATAAATTTAAACGATACCCATGTACCATGAAAGAGAGTTTAATATACCTTAATACAAATGTAAAATGCGTTTTGAAATTTTAAAACAACAGTAAAGAGCATAGGCTTCAGTATATAGAATATTTACCGAAAAATTCAATATTTTCGTAGGGGTTAACCCATAGATTTTGAGAAAAATTCAAAAAAATTAAAATTCTATTTTAATGCGTAGGTGCATCCTTCAGTAACATATGATGAAGGCCAAAGAGTTTAGAACCTTTGTTGTCTCCGTTTTTCTAGAGAATAGCGATATGATTTTATAGTGATTATTATCACCAATTGAGGGAGTATATATGAAGTTTTACTAAATTAATTGACAAAAAAAATTAAACGATGCCTATGTACCATGAAAGAGAGTTTAGTATACATTGATACAATTGTAAAATGTGTTTAGAAATTTTAAAAGAACAGTAAAGATCATAGGCTTAGTATAAAGAGCATTTAACGAAAAAATCAATATTTTTATAGGGGTTAACCCATAGATTTTGAGAAAAATTCAAGAAAAATAAAAATTCTATTTTAATGCATAGTTGCATCCTTCAATAACATATGATGAAGGTCAAAGAGGTTTGAAACTTTTGTTGTCTCCGTTTTTCTAGATAATAGCGATTTTATAGTGCTTAGTCAACAAATTTAGGGAGTATTATGAAGTTTTACTAAATTAATTGACAATAAATTTAAGCGATACCCATGTACCATGAAAGAGAGTTTAATATACCTTAATAAAATTTTAAAATGTGTTTAGAAATTTTAAATTAACAGTAAAGAGCATAGGCTTCAGTATATAGAGCATTTACCGAAAAATTAAATATTTTCGTAGGGGTTAACCCATAGATTTTGAGAAAAATTCAAAAAAACTAAAATTATATTTTAATGCATAGTTGCATCCTTCAGTAACATATGATGAAGGCCAAAGAGTTTAGAACCTTTGTTGTCTCTGTTTTTCTAGAGAAAAGCGATTTTATAGTGATTATTCAACCAATTGAGGGAGTATTATGAAGTTTTACTAAATTAATTGACAAAAAAAATTAAACGATGCCCATGTACCATGAAAGAGAGTTTAGTATACATTGATACAATTGTAGAATGTGTTTAGAAATTTTAAAAGAACAGTAAAGATCATAGGCTTAGTATAAAGAGCATTTACCGAAAAATTCAATATTTTCGTAGGGGTTAACCCATAGATTGAGAAAAATTCAAAAAAACTAAAATTATATTTTAATGCATAGTTGCATCCTTCAATAACATATGATGAAGGTCAAAGAGGTTTGAAACTTTTGATGTCTCCGTTTTTCTAGATAATAACGATTTTATAGTGCTTAGTCAACCAATTTAGGGAGTATTATGAAGTTTTACTAAATTAATTGTCAATAAATTTAAACGATACCCATGTACCATGAAAGAGAGTTTAATATACCTTAATACAAATGTAAAATGCGTTTTGAAATTTTAAAACAACAGTAAAGAGCATAAGCTTCAGTATATAAAACATTTACCGAAAAATTCAATATTTTCGTAGGGGTTAACCCATAGATTTTGAGAAAAATTCAAAAAAACTAAAATTCGATTTTAATGCATAGTTGCATCCTTCAGTAACATATGATGAAGGCCAAAGAGTTTAGAACCTTTGTTGTCTCCGTTTTTCTAGATAATAACGATTTTATAGTTCTTAGTCAACTAATTTAGGGAGTATTATGAAGTTTTAATAAATTAATTGACAATAAATTTAAGCGATACCCATGTACCATGAAAGAGAGTTTAATATACCTTAATACAATTGTAAAATGTGTTTAGAAATTTTAAATTAACTGTAAAGAGCATAGGCTTCAGTATATAGAGCATTTACCGAAAAATTAAATATTTTCGTAGGGGTTAACCCATAGATTTTGAGAAAAACTCAAAAAAATAAAAATTTTATTTTAATGCATAATTGCATCCTTCACTAACATATTATGAAGATCAAAGATGTTTGGAACCTTTGTTGTCTTCGTTTTTCTAGAGAATAGCGATTTTATAGTGGTTAGTCAACCAATTTTGGGAGTATTATGAAGTTTTACTAAATTAATTGACAAAAAATTTTAATGATGCTCATGTACCATGAAAGAGAGTTTAATATACATTAATACAAATGTAGATTGTGTTTATAAATTTTAAAACAACACTAAAGATCATAGGTTTCAGTATATAGAGCATTTACCGAAAAATTAAATATTTTCGTAGGGGTTAACCCATAGATTTTGAGAAAATTTCAAAAAAAGGAAAATTCTATTTTAATGCATAGTTGCATCCTTCACTAACATATGATGAAGGTCAAAGATGTTTGGAACCTTTGTTGCCTTCGTTTTTCTAGAGAATAGCGATTTTATAGTGGTTAGTCAACCAATTTAGGGAGTATTATGAAGTTTTATTAAATTAATTGACAAAAAAATTTAATGATGCCCATGTACCATGAAAGAGAGTTTAATATACATTAATATAAATATAGAATGTGTTTATAAGTTTTAAAACAATACTAAAGATCATAGATTTCAGTATATATAGCATTTACCGAAAAAATAAGAATTTCGTAGGGTTTTAACCCATAGATTTTTTGGAAAAATTCAAAAAATGAAAATTCTATTTTAATGCATAGTTGCATCCTTCACTAACATATGATGAAGGTCAAAGAGGTTTGGAACTTTAGTTATCTCCGTTTTTCTAGATAATAGCGATTTTATAGTTCTTAGTCAACTAATTTAGGGAGTATTATGAAGTTTTTATAAATTAATTGACAATAATTTTAAGCGATACCCATGTACCATGAAAGAGAGTTTAATATACCTTAATACAATTGTAAAATGTGTTTAGAAATTTTAAATTAACTGTAAAGAGCATAGGCTTCAGTATATAGGACATTTACCGAAAAATTAAATATTTTCGTAGGGGTTAACCCATAGATTTTGAGAAAATTTCAAAAAAAGGAAAATTCTATTTTAATGCATAGTTGCATCCTTCACTAACATATGATGAAGGTCAAAGATGTTTGGAACCTTTGTTGCCTTCGTTTTTCTTGAGAATAGCGATTTTATAGTGGTTAGTCAACCAATTTAGGGAGTATTATGAAGTTTTACTAAATTAATTGACAAAAAAATTTAATGATGCCCATGTACCATGAAAGAGAGTTTAATATACATTAATATAAATATAGAATGTGTTTATAAGTTTTAAAACAATACTAAAGATCATAGATTTCAGTATATATAGCATTTACCGAAAATATAAGAATTTCGTAGGGTTTTAACCCATAGATTTTGGGAAAAATTCAAAAAATGAAAATTCTATTTTAATGCATAGTTGCATCCTTCACTAACATATGATGAAGGTCAAAGATGTTTGGAACCTTTGTTGTCTTCGTTTTTCTAGAGAATAGCGATTTTATAGTGGTTAGTCAACCAATTTAGGGAGTATTATGAAGTTTTACTAAATTAATTGACAATAAATTTAAACGATACGCATGTACCATGAAAGAGAGTTTAATATACCTTAATACAAATGTAAAATGTGTTTAGAAATTTTAAAACAATAGTAAAGAGCATAGGCTTCAGTATATAGAACATTTACCGAAAAATTCAATATTTTCGTAGGGGGTTAACCCATAGATTTTGAGAAAAATTCAAAAAAACTAAAATTCTATTTTAATGCATAGTTGCATCCTTCAGTTACATATGATGAAGGCCAAAGAGTTTAGAACCTTTGTTTTTTCCGTTTTTCTAGAGAATAGCGATTTTATAGTGATTATTCAACCAATTGAGGTAGTAATATGAAGTTTTACTAAATTAATTGATAAAAAAATTTAAAAGATGCCCATGTACCATGAAAGAGAGTTTAGTATACATTGATACAAATGTAGAATGTGTTTAGAAATTTTAAAACAACAGTAAAGATCATAGGCTTAGTTTAAAGAGCATTTACCGACAAGTCAATATTTTTGTAGGGGTTAACCCATAGATTTTGAGAAAAATTCAAAAAGAATAAAAATTCTATTTTAATGCATAGTTTCATCCTTCAATAAAATATGATGAAGGTCAAAGAGGTTTGGAACTTTTGTTGTCTCCGTTTTTCTAGATCTTAGCAATTTTATAGTGCTTAGTCAACCAATTTAGGGGAGGATTATGAAGTTTTACTAAATTAATTGACAATAAATTTAAGCGATACCCATGTACCATGAAAGAGAGTTTAATATACCTTAATACAATTGTAAAATGTGTTTAGAAATTTTAAATTAACAGTAAAGAGCGTAGGCTTCAGTATATAAAGCATTTACCGACAAATTAAATATTTTCGTAGGGGTTATACCCATAGATTTTGAGAAAATTTCAAAAAAAATGAAAATTCTATTTTAATGCATAGTTTCATCATTCACTAACATATGATAAAGGTCAAAGATGTTTGAAACCTTTCTTGTCTTCGTTTTTCTAGAGAATAGCGATTTTATAGTGGTTAGTTAACCAATGTTGAGAGTATTACGAAGTTTTACTAAATTAATTGACAAAAAATTTTAATGATGTCTATGTACTATGAAAGAGAGTTTAATATACATTAATACAAATGTAGAATGCGTTTATAAATTTTAAAACAACACTAAAGATCATAGGTTTCAGTATATAAAGCATTTACCGAAAAATTAAAAATTTCGTAAGGGTTAACCCATAGATTTTGAGAAAAATTCAAAAAATGAAAATTCTATTTTAATGCATATTTGCATACTTCACTAACATATGATGAAGGTCAGAGATGTTGGAACCTTTGTTGTCTTCGGTTTTCTGAGAGAACGATTTTATAGTGGGTAGTCAACCAATTTAGGGAGTATTATGAAGTTTTTACTAAATTAATTGACAATAAATTTAAACGATACTCATGTACCATGAAAGAGAGTTTAATATACCTTAATAAAAATTTAATATACGTTTAGAAATTTTAAAACAACAGTAAAGAGCATAGCTTCAGTATATAGAACATTTACCAAAAAAATTCAATTCTCGTAGGGGTTAACCCATAGATTTTGAGAAAATTCAAAAAAAACTAAAATTCTATTTTAATGCATAGTTGCATCCTTCAGTCATATGATGAAGGACAAAGAGTTTAGAACCTTTGTTGTCTCCGTTTTTCTAGAGAATAACGATTTTATAGTGATTATTCAACCAATTTAGGGAGTATTATGAAGTTTTACTAAATTAATTGAACAAAAAAATTAAACGATGTCCATGTACCATGAAAGAGAGTTTAGTATACATTGATACAAATGTAGAGGTGTTTAGAAATTTTAAACAACAGTAAGATCATAGGCTTATAAACAGCATTTACCGAAAAAATCAATATTTTTGAGAAAAATAAAAAATTTTGCATCCTTCACTAACATATGATGAGGTCAAAGATGTTTGGAACCTTTGTGTCTTCGTTTTTCTAGAGAATAGCGATTTTATAATGTTATAGTCCCAATTTTGGGAGTATTATGAAGTTTTACTAAATTAATTGACAAAATTATTTTAATGATGCCCATGTACCATGAAAGAGAGTTTAATATACATTAATAAATATGTAGAATGTCTTTATAAATTTTAAACAAACACTAAATATCATAAAGCATTTACCGAAACATTAATATTTTCATAGGGGGTTAACCCATAGATTTTGAGAAAATTTCAAAAAATGAAAATTCCATTTTAATACATAGTGTCCTCTCCACTAAAATATGATCAAGGCCAAAGACGCTTGGAACCTTTGTTGTCTCCATTTTTCTTGAGAATAGCGATTTTATAGTGGTTAGTCCCCAATTAATGGAGTATTATGAAGTTTATTAATTAATTGAAAAAAAAAAATGATGCCCATGTACAATGAAAGAGAGTTTAGTATACATTGATACCAATGTAGAATGCGTTTAGAAATTTTTAAAAAACACTAAAGATCATAGGCTTCAGTTATAGAGCATTTACCGAAAAATTAAATTTTCGTAGGGGTACCCATAGATTTATAGAAAATTCAAAAAAAATGAAATTCTATTTTAATATATGGTTGCATCCTTCAATAACATATGATGAAGGCCAAAGAGGATCAGAACCTTTGTTGTCTCCGTTTTTCTAGAGAATAGCGATTTTATAGTGGTTAATCAACCAATTTAGGAGGGAGGTTATGAAGTTTTACCAAATAATTGATAAAAAAATTAAAAGATGCTCATGTACCATGAAAGAGAGTTTAATATACATTGATACAAATGTAGAATGTGTTTATAAATTTTAAAACAACAGTAAAGATCATAAGTTTTAGTATATAGAGCATTTACAGAAAAATTCAATATTTTGTAGGGCTTAATCCATAGATTTTGAGAAACTCCAAAAAATGAAAATTTTATTTTAATGCATAGTTGCATCCTTCAATAAAATATGATGAAGGCCAAAGAGGATTAGAACCTTTGTTGTCTCTGTTTTTCTAGAGAATAGCGATTTATAGTGGTTAGTCAACCAATTAGGGAGTATTATGAAATGAAATTTTACTAAATTAATGGCAAGAAATTTTTAACGATGCCCATGTACCATGAAAGAGGTTTAATATATATTAATACAAATGTAGAATGCGTTTAGAATTTTTAAAACAACACTAAGATCATAGGTTTCAGTATATAGAGCATTTACCGAAAAAATTAAAAATTTCGTAGGGGTTGTTAACCCATAGATTTTGAGAAAATTTCAAAAAAATGAAAAAAACCTCTTTTTAATGTATAGTTGCATCCTTCATTAACATATGATGAAAGTCAAAGAGGTTTGGAACCTTTTTTCTCCGTTTTTTTAGAGAATAACGTTTTTATAGTTGTTAGTCAACCAATTTAGGGATTATTATTAGTTATACTAAATTAATTGACAACAAATTTAAACGATACCCATGTACCATGAAAGAGAGTTTAATATACATTAATACAAATGTAGAATGTGTTTAGAAATTTTAAAAAACACTAAAGATCATAGGCTTCAGTATATAAAGCATTACCGAAAAATTAAATATTTTCGTAGGGGTTAACCCATAGATTTGAGAAAAAATCGAAAAAAATGAAAATTCTATTTTAATACATAGTTGCATCATTCACTAAAATATGATGAGGCCAAAAGACGTTTGGAACCTTTGTTTTCTCCATTTTTCTTGAGAATGGCGATTTTATATTGGTTAGTCAACAAGTAAGGGAGTATTATGAAGTTTTATTAAATTAATTGACAAACACAAATTAAATGATGCCATGTACAATGAATGAAAGAGAGTTTAGTATACATTGATACAAATGTAGAATGTTGTTTAGAAATTTTAAACAACAGTAAAGATCATAGGTTTTAGTATATAGAGCATTTACCGAAAAATTCCATATTTCTGTATCCATTGATTTGAAAAAAAGTTCAAAAAAATGAAAATAATATTTTAATGCATAGTTTCATCCTTTACTAACATATAATGAAAGTCAAAGAGGTTTGGGAACCTTTGTTTTCTCTGTTTTACTAGAGAATTGGATTTAATATTGGTTAGTCAACCAATTTAGGGAGTAGTTTATGAAGATTTTATTAAATTAATTGGCAAAAAAATTAAGCGATGCCCATGTACCATGAAAGAGACTTAATATACATAATACAAATGTGAATGTGTTTAGGAATTTTAAAACAACAGTAAAGAGCATAGGGTTCAGTATATAGAGCATTTACCGAAAAATTCATATTTTTGTAGGGATTAACCCATAGATTTTGTGAAAAATCCAAAAAAAAAATGAAATTTTATTTTTAATGCATAGTTGCATCCTTAAATAATAACATATTATGAAGGCCAAAGAGGATTCGAACCTTTGTTGTCTCCGTTTTTCTAGAAAATAGCGATTTTATAGTGGTTAGTCAACCAATTTAGGGAGTAGTATTATGAAGTTTTATTAAATTAATTGACAAAAACATTTATCGAGCCCATGTACCATGAAAGAGAGTTTAATAACATTAATACAAATGTAGAATGCGTTTAGAAAATTTTAAAACAACACTAAAGATCATAGGCTTTAGTATATAGAGCTTTACCGAAAAATTAAAAATTTCGTATGGGGTCTCATAGATTTTGAGAGAAAATTCAAAAAAATGAAATTATTTTTTAATGCATAGTTGCATCCTTCAATAACATATGCTGAAGGCAAAGAGAATTAGAACCTTTGTTGTCTCCGTTTTTCTAGAGAATAACGATTTTATTGTGGTTAGTCAACCAATTTAGGGAGTAGTATTATGAAGAGTTTAGTTTTACTAAATTAATTGACAAGAAAATTTAAACGATGCTCATGTACCATAAAAAAAAGTTTAATATTTATTAATACAAATATAGAACGTGTTTAGAAATTTTAGAAAGAACAGCTTATCATCAAGCTCATCATCAAGCTCATGTGACAAAAAAATTATATAGCTTATGAGATGATATCAACTCCAATATACAAGCTCATCATCAAACTTCATTCTCCATTTGAGATGATATCACTTAAAATGGAGAATGATCTAAACTCCAATATTATTTGCTTATCATCAAGCTCAACTAATATTGAGAAGACACAGCTTCATACAGTTTCTCCAAAAAGATTTTGGAAGAAGCTTAATTATTCCATAAGAAAAGTTACCCACAATAATATTCGGCGTACGTACGACATATCAACCCAGTGCCGGCTCAACAGGTAGGGCGCGAAGAGTGCAGTCGCCCGGGGCCCCGCCCTAAAATCCAATAAATTCAATAACAAAAAGGGCCCATAATTTTTATTTTATTTTTACAGCAAGGGCCCATAATCTTAAGATTAATTAATTATTATGTGTAAAATTACTTTTGCCGAAGGGCCTAAGACCATCATTAACGCAGGGGTTTATGACGCCTCTTAAGGTTAAAATTTTATAAAAATTAAATATAAAAAAAATAAGGGAAGGCATAGACTCGCCTCTTCGTTTAAGGTGTTAGAAGGGCCTCATCTTTCGTTGACACGCGTCAAGCTAGAGCGCTCTCTCTTCGGTTACGAACGCGTTGTCTCTCTTCTCTCTCTCTCTCTCTCTCTCTCTCTCTCTCTCTCTCTCCTCTCTCTCTCTCTCTCTCTCTCTCTCTCTCTCTCTCTCTCGAAACCTCTCCAAAATCTCTCTCGACGAAAGGCGATTGGTTTCTTCGGTGGCTCTTGTCGGCGCCGTCTCGGGACGTCTCGTTCGGTGGCTCCTGTCGGCGAACTCTTCTCGCTGGTTCTCCTCGAGGCGTCGGAGCTCTTCTTGGTTCCTCTCCTCAAATCGAAAGGTAAGTGGTTGTTTTTTATTGGTTATGCATGTTTTAGATTAAGCAAATTAATGGTCTGATCCATTGTTTTTCTTTGTAGTTTTTGGTTTTCTTTCTCGGTGGGTCTTTTCCTCCAAGATTTCACTCGGCGGCTCATCTCAAATCGAAAGGTTAAGCAGTTCTTCTATGGATTTTGCATGTGAATGATTTAGAATCCGTATGCTCTGTTGATTCGAAGATTTTAATTGTTGTTTCTGATATTTTTGAATCGGTTATGTTCTGTATTTAAGATTGCTGGATGAAGAACTTTTGTTTCAATAAGTTTGTTTCAATTAAGAACAAACTGTTTTAAGACAGATGGATCAGGATGGATAATTTGTAATACTATGTAATAGATTGCAGTGTTGTAATAGATTGATTACGCTTGATTTGTTAGTTGTTTGGCTTCTTTGTATGAAATATTGTTGTTTCTGTCTTTCTGTTTACAGATAGCAGGATCAAGGTTCATCGACCAAAGGTCAGAGCACAATTAAGGTTATGTTACTGTCTTTTGGTTGTAGAAGTGTAACATCTAGGCCGAGTGTCAATGGAGAGACTTCTCCAACAGCTAGGCCTATTGGCGTTAAGGCAGCAAAGCCAACAAGGTAAAAGGGCCGTGGGAGGAGAAGAGAAGATTCTGCAAGGTTTCAGCAAATGTGGGAGCTCAAGCAGAAGGACGTGCAGATCAGACCCAGTTACTGAATAGAGGGATAAGTTAACAAGTCCAAACTGCTTGACAGTTTGGTGCTGAGAACAGAGCCACTTACTGAGTTAGAAGTGGCTCTTAAGAACAAACTGATTACTGAAATGCTAATGTATCCCTTTAAGTTAAATGTTTTTATGTAAATATTTCTAGTCAATGCTATTAATGTTGCTGTGAAATTCATGTGTTATATATATGTATTGTCTTATATAAGTTGAAGTGTTATCTAAATGATGTGTTATTATACGTTTGTCTTTTCTCATCCGTTTCTGTTTTTTTTTGGCTTTTCAGGGGGAACAAGTGACACACATACCGAAATGGAGGCAAGAAAACCATTATTTTGTGGCCTCTCAGCAAGAGGCATCATACCACCTCTCCCACGAGAAGAAACAGACGATGATGTTGAGATATCCCACCAACTGAAGCAAAGAAGAAGTGGTGAGATATCAGATGAAGAAGAAGACGATATCGTGGAGTTATCAAACGATGAATACAGGAGAAGTATGGGTTACTTGATTAGGGTGGAGGAAGAAGAAGTGACATTGCACCTGAGTTCAGCAGGATGGTGCAATGATGCATGAGGAAGAGAAAGGGCTGTCAGAGGAGAGGTTCAAGGCGTTGAAGGCTGGAATCAAGCTAGAAGAAGGACAATCCTCTACGGTTGATGGTAAGAGGAAGAGAAGAGGCTGAGTCCGTGACTGTCTTTCTCTCACATGGATCAGCTTTGTTGTATTGAGTCCGTGACCGTGTCTGCATTGTCTTTGTCTTTGTGTCTGCATTGTCTTTGTTTCACATGTCTCTGCATTGTCTTTCTTTTTGCATTGTCTTTGTGTCACATGTCTTTGTTTCTTATGTCACATGGACTTGTAAGGACTTTTCTATTTTGTCTTTGCTCTCATTGTAGTTCCCGTGACTGTCTTTGTATTAAAATCGATTTCAAGAGTATAAAGCCTTCAAGCATCTCTCACTCTCTCGTTCACATATCACAACAAACCAACCACGAAGTTTGTTCTCTCTTTCTCTCTAATTACCAAACGAAGCAAACCAAGCTTTGTTACCAAACCAAATCACATCCCTCTTCCCGTATCAAACACTTATATTCCAAACCAAATCACAAAATCAACTCTTATATTCCCTATTCCCGTATTCTTACCAAACGAAATCACAAACCAAATCACATCTCTGTTCTTACCAAACCAAGATCAACCAAATCACAAACATGGCATCTTCTTCAGAAAACAATTTGAGATTCACTTGACGATTCACTTGATGATTACTTTAATCAATATTTTAATCAAGCCTTTGAGACTCTAACCATGCGTCATCAAGAAGAATGTACGAGACAAAGAAAAAAACGGGTTATATCGAAAGACATCGTGA
>NC_063437.1:21943958-22057147 GCF_020379485.1 Brassica napus | reverse complement strand
TTTTTATAGTGGTTAGTCAACCAATTTAGGGAGTATTATGAAGTTTTACTAAATAATTTTACAAAAATTTAAACGATACCCATTTACCATGAAGAGAGTTAATATACATTAATACAAATGTAGAATGTGTTTGAAATTTTAAAACAACACTAAGATCATAGGCTTCAGTATATAGAGCATTTACCGAAAAATTCAATATTTCGTAGGGGTTAACCCATAGATTTTGAGAAAAATTCAAAAAAATAAAATTCTATTTAATGCATAGTTGCATCCTCACTAACATATGATGAAGGTCAAAGAGTTTGGAACCTTTGTTGTCTCCGTTTTTCAGAGAATAGCGATTTTATAGTTTTAGTCAACCATTTAGGGAGTATTATGAAGTTTTACTAAATTAATTGACAAAAATTTAAACGATGCCCATGTACCATGAAAGAGAGTTTAATATACATTATACAAATGTAGAATGTGTTTAGAATTTTAAAACAACAGTAAAGATCATAGGCTTCAGTATATAGAGCATTTACCGAAAATTCAATATTTTCGTAGGGGTTAACCCATAGATTTTGAGAAAAATTCAAAAAAATAAATTCTATTTTAATGCATAGTTGCATCCTTCACTAACATATGATGAAGGTCAAAGTTTGAAACTTTGTTGTCTCCGTTTTTCTAGAGAATAGCGATTTTATAGTGGTTAGTCAACCAATTTAGGGAGTATTATGAAGTTTTACTAAATTAATTGACAAAAAAATTAAAACGATGCCCATGTACCATGAAAGAGAGTTTAATATACATTAATACAAATGTAGAATGTGTTTAGAATTTTAAACAACACTAAAGATCATAGGCTTCAGTATATAGAGCATTTACCGAAAAATTCAATATTTTCGTAGGTTTAACCCATAGATTTTGAGAAAAATTCAAAAAAATAAAATTCTATTTTAATGCATAGTTGCATCCTTCACTAACATATGATGAAGGTCAAAGAGGTTTGAACCTTTGTTGTCTCCGTTTTTCTAGAGAATAGCGATTTTATAGTGGTTAGTCACCAATTTAGGGAGTATTATGAAGTTTTACTAAATTAATTGACAAAAAATTAAACGATGCCCATGTACCATGAAAGAGAGTTTAATATACATTAATACAAATGTAAATGTGTTTTAGAAATTTTAAAACAACACTAAAGATCATAGGCTTCAGTATATAGAATTTACCGAAAATTCATATTTTCGTAGGGTTAACCATAGATTTTGAGAAAAATTCAAAAAAAATGAAATTCTATTTTAATGCATAGTTGCATCCTTCACTAACATATGATGAAGGTCAAAGAGTTTGGAACCTTTGTTGTCTCCGTTTTTCTAGAGAATAGCGATTTTATAGTGGTTAGTCAACCAATTTAGGGAGTATTATGAAGTTTTACTAAATTAATTGACAAAAAAAATTAAACGATGCCATGTACCATGAAAGAGAGTTTAATATACATTAATACAAATGTAAATGTGTTTAGAAATTTTAAAACACATAAAGATCATAGGCTTCAGTATAAGAGCATTTACCGAAAAATTCAATATTTTCGTAGGGGTTAACCATAGATTTTGAGAAAAATCAAAAAAAAAATAAAAATTCTATTTTAATGCATAGTTGCATCCTTCACTAACATATGATGAAGGTCAAAGAGGTTTGGAACCTTTGTTGTCTCCGTTTTCTAGAGAATAGCGATTTATAGTGGTTAGTCAACCAATTTAGGGAGTATTATGAAGTTTTACTAAATTAATTGACAAAAATTTAAACGATGCCCATGTACCATGAAAGAGAGTTTAATATACATTAATACAAATGTAATGTGTTTAGAAATTTTAAAACAACAGTAAAGATCATAGGCTTCAGTATATAGAATTTACCGAAAAATTCAATATTTTCGTAGGGGTTAACCCATAGATTTTGAGAAAATTCAAAAAAAATAAAATTCTATTTTAATGCATAGTTGCATCCTTCACTAACATATGATGAGGTCAAAGAGTTTGAACCTTTGTTGTCTCCGTTTTTCTAGAGAATAGCGATTTTATAGTGGTTAGTCAACCAATTTAGGGAGTATTATGAAGTTTTACTAAATTAATTGACAAAAAATTTAAACGATGCCCATGTACCATGAAAGAGAGTTTAATATACATTAATTACAAATGTAGAATGTGTTTAGAAATTTAAAACAACACTAAAGATCATAGGCTTCAGTATATAGAGCATTTACCGAAAAATTCAAATTTTTTCGTAGGGGTTACCCATAGATTTTGAGAAAAATTCAAAAAAATAAAATTCTATTTTAATGCATAGTTGCATCCTTCACTAACATATGATGAAGGTCAAAGAGGTTTGGAACCTTTGTTGTCTCCGTTTTTCTAGAGAATAGCGATTTTATAGTGGTTAGTCAACCAATTTAGGGAGTATTATGAAGTTTTACTAAATTAATTGACAAAAATTTAAACGATGCCCATGTACCATGAAAGAGAGTTTAATATACATTAATACAAATGTAAAATGTGTTTAGAAATTTTAAAAAACACTAAAGATCATAGGCTTCAGTATATAGAGCATTTACCGAAAAATTCAATATTTTCGTAGGGTTTAACCCATAGATTTTGAGAAAATTCAAAAAATGAAAATTCTATTTTAATGCATAGTTGCATCCTTCACTAACATATGATGAAGGTCAAAGAGGTTTGGAACCTTTGTTGTCTCCGTTTTTCTAGAGAATAGCGATTTTATAGTGGTTAGTCAACCAATTTAGGGAGTATTATGAAGTTTTACTAAATTAATTGACAAAAATTTTAACGATGCCCATGTACCATGAAAGAGAGTTTAATATACATTAATACAAATGTAGAATGTGTTTAGATTTTAAAACAACACTAAAGATCATAGGCTTCAGTATATAGAGCATTTACCGAAAAATTCAATATTTCGTAGGGGTTAACCCATAGATTTTGAGAAAATTAAAAAAATGAAAATCTATTTTAATGCATAGTTGCATCCTTCACTAACATGATATGAAGTCAAAGAGGTTTGGAACCTTTGTTGTCTCCGTTTTTCTAGAGAATAGCGATTTTATAGTGGTTAGTCAACCAATTTAGGAGTATATGAAGTTTTACTAAATTAATTGACAAAAAATTTAAACGATGCCCATGTACCATGAAAGAGAGTTTAATATACATTAATACAAATGTAGAATGTGTTTAGAAATTTTAAAAACACAGTAAAGATCATAGGCTTCAGTATATAGAGCATTTACCGAAAATTAAATATTTTCGTAGGGGTTAACCCATAGATTTTGAGAAAAATTCAAAAAATAAAATTCTATTTTAATGCATAGTTGCATCCTTCACTAACATATGATGAAGGTCAAAGAGGTTTGGAACCTTTGTTGTCTCCGTTTTTCTAGAGAATAGCGATTTTATAGTGGTTAGTCAACCAATTTAGGGAGTATTATGAAGTTTTACTAAATTAATTGACAAAAATTTAAACGATGCCCATGTACCATGAGAGAGTTTAATATACTTAACAAATGTAGAATGTTTTGAAATTTTAAAACAACACTAAAGATCATAGGCTTCAGTATATAGAGCATTTACCGAAAAATTCAATATTTTCGTAGGGGTTAACCCATAGATTTTGAGAAAAATTCAAAAAAAAAAATTCTATTTTAATGCATAGTTGCATCCTTCACTAACATATGATGAAGGTCAAAGAGTTTGGAACCTTTGTTGTCTCCGTTTTTCTAGAGAATAGCGATTTTATAGTGGTTAGTCAACCAATTTAGGGAGTATTATGAAGTTTTACTAAATTAATTGACAAAAAAATTAAACGATGCCCATGTACCATGAAAGAGAGTTTAATATACATTAATACAAATGTAGAATGTGTTTAGAAATTTTAAAACAACACTAAAGATCATAGGCTTCAGTATATAGAGCATTTACCGAAAATTCAATATTTTCGTAGGGGTTAACCCATAGATTTTGAGAAAAATTCAAAAAAGAAAAATTCTATTTTAATGCATAGTTGCATCCTTCACTAACATATGATGAAGGTCAAAGAGGTTTGGAACCTTTGTTGTCTCCGTTTTTCTAGAGAATAGCGATTTTATAGTGGTTAGTCAACCAATTTAGGGAGTATTATGAAGTTTTACTAAATTAATTGAAAAAAATTTAAACGATGCCCATGTACCATGAAAGAGAGTTTAATATACATTAATACAAATGTAAATGTGTTTAGAAATTTTAAACAACACTAAAGATCATAGGCTTCAGTATATAGAGCATTTACCGAAAAATTCAATATTTCGTAGGGGTTAACCCATAGATTTTGAGAAAATTCAAAAAAATAAAATTCTATTTTAATGCATAGTTGCATCCTTCACTAACATATGATGAAGGTCAAAGAGTTTTGGAACCTTTGTTGTCTCCGTTTTTCTAGAATAAGCGATTTTATAGTGGTTAGTCAACCAATTTAGGGAGTATTATGAAGTTTTACTAAATTAATTGACAAAAAATTTAAACGATGCCCATGTACCATGAAAGAGAGTTTAATATACATTAATACAAATGTAGAATGTGTTTAGAAATTTTAAAACAACAGTAAAGATCATAGGCTTCAGTATATAGAGCATTTACCGAAAATTCAATATTTTCGTAGGGTTAACCCATAGATTTTGAGAAAAATTCAAAAAAAATAAATTCTATTTTAATGCATAGTTGCATCCTTCACTAACATATGATGAAGGTCAAAGAGTTTGGAACCTTTGTTGTCTCCGTTTTTCTAGAGAATAGCGATTTTATAGTGGTTAGTCAACCAATTTAGGGAGTATTATGAAGTTTTACTAAATTAATTGACAAAAAATTTAAACGATGCCATGTACCATGAAAGAGAGTTTAATACTTAATTACAAATGTAGAATGTGTTTAGAAATTTTAAAACAACAGTAAAGATCATAGGCTTCAGTATATAAGCATTTACCGAAAAAATCAATATTTTCGTAGGGGTTACCCATAGATTTTGAGAAAATTCAAAAAATAAAATTCTATTTTAATGCATAGTTGCATCCTTCACTAACATATGATGAAGGTCAAAGAGGTTTGGAACCTTTGTTGTCTCTTTTTTCTAGAGAATAGCGATTTTATAGTGGTTAGTCACCCAATTTAGGGAGTATTATGAAGTTTTACTAAATTAAATTAATTGAAAAAAATTTAAACGATGCCCATGTACCATGAAAGAGAGTTTAATAAACATTAATACAAATGTAGAATGTGTTTAGAAATTATAAAACAACACTAAAGATCGTAGGCTTCAGTATATAGAGCATTTACCGAAAAATTCAATATTTTCGTAGGGGTTAACCCATAGATTTTGAGAAAAATTCAAAAAAATAAAATTCTATTTTAATGCATAGTTGCATCCTTCACTAACATATGATGAAGGTCAAAGTTTTGGAACCTTTGTTGTCTCCGTTTTTCTAGAGAATAGCGATTTTATAGTGGTTAGTCAACCAATTTAGGGAGTATTATGAAGTTTTACTAAATTAATTGACAAAAATTTAAACGATGCCCATGTACCATGAAAGAGAGTTTAATATACATTAATACAATGTAAAATGTGTTTAGAAATTTTAAAACAACAGTAAAGATCATAGGCTTCAGTATATAGAGCATTTACCGAAAAATTCAATATTTTCGTAGGGGTTAACCCATAGATTTTGAGAAAAATTCAAAAAAATAAATTCTATTTTAATGCATAGTTGCATCCTTCACTAACATATGATGAAGGTCAAAGATTTGGAACCTTTGTTGTCTCCGTTTTCTAGAGAATAGCGATTTTATAGTGGTTAGTCAACCAATTTAGGGAGTATTATGAAGTTTTACTAACTTAATTGACAAAAAATTTAAACGATGCCCATGTACCATGAAAGAGAGTTTAATATACATTACTACAAATGTAGAATGTGTTTAGAAATTTTAAAACAACACTAAAGATCATAGGCTTCAGTATATAGAGCATTTACCGAAAAATTCAAATTTTTGTAGGGGTAACCATAGATTTTGAGAAAAATTCAAAAAAATGAAAATTCTATTTTAATGCATAGTTGCATCCTTCACTAACATATGATGAAGGTCAAAGAGGTTGGAACCTTTGTTGTCTCCGTTTTTCTAGAGAATAGCGATTTTATAGTGGTTAGTCAACCAATTTAGGGAGTATTATGAAGTTTTACTAAATTAATTGACAAAAATTTAAACGATGCCCATGTACCATGAAAGAGAGTTTAATATACATTAATACAAATGTAATGTGTTTTAGAAATTTTAAAACAACACTAAAGATCATAGGCTTCAGTATATAGAGCATTTACCGAAAAATTCAAATTTTTCGTAGGGTTAACCCATAGATTTTGAGAAAATTCAAAAAAATAAATTCTATTTAATGCATAGTTGCATCCTTCACTAACATATGATGAAGGTCAAAGAGGTTTGGAACCTTTGTTGTCTCCGTTTTTCTAGAGAATAGCGATTTTATAGTGGTTAGTCAACCAATTTAGGGAGTATTATGAAGTTTTACTAAATTAATTGACAAAAATTTAAACGATGCCTGTACCATGAAAGAGAGTTTAATATACATTAATACAAATGTAGAATGTGTTTAGAAATTTTAAAACAACACTAAAGATCATAGGCTTCAGTATATAGACATTACCGAAAAATTCAATATTTTCGTAGGGGTTAACCATAGATTTTGAGAAAATTCAAAAAATTAAAATTCTATTTTAATGCATAGTTGCATCCTTCACTAACATATGATGAAGGTCAAAGAGGTTTGGAACCTTTGTTGTCTCCGTTTTTCTAGAGAATAGCGATTTTATAGTGGTTAGTCAACCAATTTAGGGAGTATTATGAAGTTTTACTAAATTAATTGACAAAAAAATTAAACGATGCCCATGTACCATGAAAGAGAGTTTAATATACATTAATACAAATGTAAAATGTGTTTAGAAATTTTAAAACAACAGTAAAGATCATAGGCTTCAGTATATAGAGCATTTACCGAAAAAATCAATATTTTTAGGGTTAACCCATAGATTTTGAGAAAAATTCAAAAAATAAAATTCTATTTTAATGCATAGTTGCATCCTTCACTAACATATGATGAAGGTCAAAGAGGTTTGGAACCTTTGTTGTCTTCGTTTCTAGAGAATAGCGATTTTATAGTGGTTAGTCAACCAATTTAGGGAGTATTATGAAGTTTTACTAAATTAATTGACAAAAAATTTAAACGATACCCATGTACCATGAAAGAGAGTTTAATATACATTAATACAAATGTAGAATGTGTTTAGAAATTTTAAAACAACAGTAAAGATCATAGGCTTCAGTATATAGAGCATTTACCGAAAATTTCAATATTTTCGTAGGGGTTAACCCATAGATTTTGAGAAAAATTCAAAAAAATAAAATTCTATTTTAATGCATAGTTGCATCCTTCACTAACATATGATGAAGGCCAAAGAGTTTGGAACCTTTGTTGTCTCCGTTTTTCTAGAGAAAAGCGATTTTATAGTGATTAGTCAACCAATTGAGGGAGTATTATGAAGTTTTACTAAATTAATTGACAAAAAATTAAACGATGCCCATGTACCATGAAAGAGAGTTTAGTATACATTGATACAAATTAGAATGTGTTTAGAAATTTTAAAAGAACAGTAAAGATCATAGGCTTAGTATAAAGAGCATTTACCGAAAAATCAAAATTTTTGTAGGGGTTAACCCATATATTTTGAGAAAAATTCAAAAAAATAAAAATTCTTTTTTAATGCATAGTTGCATCCTTCACTAACATATGATGAAGGTCAAAGAGGTTTGGAACTTTGTTGTCTCCGTTTTTCTAGATAATAGCGATTTTATAGTGGTTAGTCAACCAATTTAGGGAGTATTATGAAGTTTTACTAAATTAATTGACAAAAATTTAAACGATACCCATGTACCATGAAAGAGAGTTTAATATACCTTAATACAATTGTAAAATGTGTTTAGAAATTTTAAATTAACAGTAAAGAGCATAGGCTTAGTATATAGAGCATTTACCGAAAAATTAAATATTTTCGTAGGGGTTAACCCATAGATTTTGAGAAAAATTCAAAAAAATGAAAATTTATTTTAATGCATAGTTTCATCCTTCACTAACATATGATGAAGGTCAAAGATGTTGGAACCTTTGTTGTCTCCGTTTTTCTAGAGAATAGCGATTTTATAGTGGTAGTCAACCAATTTAGGGAGTATTATGAAGTTTTACTAAATTAATTGACAAAAAATTTAACGATGCCCATGTACATGAAAGAGAGTTTAATATACATTAATACAAATGTAGAATGTTTATAAATTTTAAAACAACACTAAAGATCATAGGCTTCAGTATATAGAGCATTTACCGAAAAATTAAATATTTCGTAGGGGTTAACCCATAGATTTTGAGAAAAATTAAAAAAATGAAAATTCTATTTTAATGCATAGTTGCATCCTTCACTAACATATGATGAAGGTCAAAGAGGTTTGGAACCTTTGTTGTCTTCGTTTTCTTGAGAATAGCGATTTTATAGTGGTTAGTCAACCAATTTAGGAGTATTATGAAGTTTTACTAAATTAATTGACAAAAATTTAAACGATACCCATGTACCATGAAAGAGAGTTTAATATACCTTAATACAAATGTAAAATGTGTTTAGAAATTTTAAAACAACAGTAAAGATCATAGGCTTCAGTATATAGATATTTACCGAAAAAATCAATATTTTCGTAGGGGTTAACCCATAGATTTTGAGAAAAATTCAAAAAAATAAAATTCTATTTTAATGCATAGTTGCATCCTTCACTAACATATGATGAAGGCCAAAGAGTTTAGAACCTTTGTTGTCTCCGTTTTTCTAGAGAATAGCGATTTTATAGTGGTTAGTCAACCAATTTAGGGAGTATTATGAAGTTTTACTAAATTAATTGACAAAAAATTTAAACGATACCCATGTACCATGAAAGAGAGTTTAATATACATTAATACAAATGTAAAATGTGTTTGAAATTTTAAAACAACAGTAAAGAGCATAGGCTTCAGTATATAGCATTTACCGAAAAATTCAATATTTTCGTAGGGTTAACCCATAGATTTTGAGAAAAATTCAAAAAAATTAAAATTCTATTTTAATGCATAGTTGCATCCTTCAGTAACATATGATGAAGGTCAAAGAGTTTAGAACCTTTGTTGTCTCCGTTTTTCTAGAGAATAGCGATTTTATAGTGGTTAGTCAACCAATTGAGGGAGTATTATGAAGTTTTACTAAATTAATTGACAAAAAAATTAAACGATGCCCATGTACCATGAAAGAGAGTTTAATATACATTAATACAAATGTAAAATGTGTTTAGAAATTTTAAAACAACAGTAAAGATCATAGGCTTAGTATATAGAGCATTTACCGAAAAAATCAATATTTTATAGGGGTTAACCCATAGATTTTGAGAAAAATTCAAAAAAATAAAAATTCTATTTTAATGCATAGTTGCATCCTTCACTAACATATGATGAAGGTCAAAGAGGTTTGAAACTTTTGTTGTCTCCGTTTCTCTAGAAAATAGCGATTTTATAGTGGTTAGTCAACCAATTTAGGGAGTATTATGAAGTTTTACTAAATTAATTGACAAAAACTTAAACCGATACCCATGTACCATGAAAGAGAGTTTAATATACATTAATACAAATTTAAAATGTGTTTAGAAATTTTAAAACAACACTAAAGATCATAGACATCAGTATATAGAGCATTTACCGAAAAATTCAATATTTTCGTAGGGGTTAACACATAGATTTTGAGAAAAATTCAAAAAAATAAAAAATTCTATTTTAATGCATAGTTGCATCCTTCACTAACATATGATGAAGGTCAAAGAGTTTAGAACCTTTGTTGTCTCTGTTTTTCTAGAGAATAGCGATTTTATAGTGGTTATTCAACCAATTTAGGGAGTATTATGAAGTTTTACTAAATTAATTGACAAAAAAATTAAACGATGCCCATGTACCATGAAAGAGAGTTTAATATACATTAATACAATTGTAGAATGTGTTTAGAAATTTTAAAACAACAGTAAAGATCATAGGCTTAGTATATAGAGCATTTACCGAAAATTCAATATTTTCGTAGGGGTTAACCCATAGATTGAGAAAAATTCAAAAAAATAAAATTCTATTTTAATGCATAGTTGCATCCTTCACTAACATATGATGAAGGTCAAAGAGGTTTGAAACTTTTGTTGTCTCCGTTTTTCTAGAGAATAGCGATTTTATAGTGGTTAGTCAACCAATTTAGGGAGTATTATGAAGTTTTACTAAATTAATTGACAAAAAATTAAAACGATACCCATGTACCATGAAAGAGAGTTTAATATACATTAATACAAATTTAAAATGTGTTTAGAAATTTTAAAACAACAGTAAAGATCATAGAACATTTACCGAAAAATTCAATATTTTCGTAGGGGTTAACCCATAGATTTTGAGAAAAATTCAAAAAATAAAATTCTATTTTAATGCATAGTTGCATCCTTCACTAACATATGATGAAGGTCAAAGAGTTTGGAACCTTTGTTGTCTCCGTTTTTCTAGAGAATAGCGATTTTATAGTGGTTAGTCAACCAATTTAGGGAGTATTATGAAGTTTTACTAAATTAATTGACAAAAATTTAAACGATACCCATGTACCATGAAAGAGAGTTTAATATACATTAATACAAATGTAAAATGTGTTTAGAAATTTTAAAACACAGTAAAGATCATAGGCTTCAGTATATAGAGCATTTACCGAAAAATTAAATATTTTCGTAGGGGTTAACCCATAGATTTTGAGAAAAATCAAAAAAATAAAAATTTTATTTTAATGCATAGTTGCATCCTTCACTAACATATGATGAAGGTCAAAGAGGTTTGGAACCTTTGTTGTCTTCGTTTTTCTAGAGAATAGCGATTTTATAGTGGTTAGTCAACCAATTTGGGAGTATTATGAAGTTTTACTAAATTAATTGACGAAAAATTTAAATGATGCCCATGTACCATGAAAGAGAGTTTAATATACATTAATACAAATGTAGAATGTGTTTATAAATTTTAAAACAACACTAAAGATCATAGGCTTCAGTATATAGAGCATTTACCGAAAAATTAAATATTTTCGTAGGGGTTAACCCATAGATTTTGAGAAAATTTCAAAAAAAGAAAATTCTATTTTAATGCATAGTTGCATCCTTCACTAACATATGATGAAGGTCAAAGAGGTTTGGAACCTTTGTTGTCTTCGTTTTTCTAGAGAATAGCGATTTTATAGTGGTTAGTCAACCAATTTAGGGAGTATTATGAAGTTTTACTAAATTAATTGACAAAAAATTTAATGATGCCCATGTACCATGAAAGAGAGTTTAATATACATTAATACAAATATAGAATGTGTTTAGAAATTTTAAAACAACACTAAAGATCATAGATTTCAGTATATAGAGCATTTACCGAAAAAATAATATTTTCGTAGGGTTTTAACCCATAGATTTTTTGAAAAATTCAAAAAATGAAAATTCTATTTTAATGCATAGTTGCATCCTTCACTAACATATGATGAAGGTCAAAGAGGTTTGGAACTTTGTTGTCTCCGTTTTTCTAGAGAATAGCGATTTTATAGTGGTTAGTCAACCAATTTAGGGAGTATTATGAAGTTTTACTAAATTAATTGACAAAAATTTAAACGATACCCATGTACCATGAAAGAGAGTTTAATATACATTAATACAAATGTAAAATGTGTTTAGAAATTTTAAAACAACAGTAAAGATCATAGGCTTCAGTATATAGACATTTACCGAAAAATTAAATATTTTCGTAGGGGTTAACCCATAGATTTTGAGAAAATTCAAAAAAATGAAAATTCTATTTTAATGCATAGTTGCATCCTTCACTAACATATGATGAAGGTCAAAGAGGTTTGGAACCTTTGTTGTCTTCGTTTTTCTAGAGAATAGCGATTTTATAGTGGTTAGTCAACCAATTTAGGGAGTATTATGAAGTTTTACTAAATTAATTGACAAAAAATTTAATGATGCCCATGTACCATGAAAGAGAGTTTAATATACATTAATACAAATGTAGAATGTGTTTAGAAATTTTAAAACAACTAAAGATCATAGGCTTCAGTATATAGAGCATTTACCGAAAATATAAGAATTTCGTAGGGTTTAACCCATAGATTTTGGGAAAAATTCAAAAAATGAAAATTCTATTTTAATGCATAGTTGCATCCTTCACTAACATATGATGAAGGTCAAAGATGTTTGGAACCTTTGTTGTCTTCGTTTTTCTAGAGAATAGCGATTTTATAGTGGTTAGTCAACCAATTTAGGGAGTATTATGAAGTTTTACTAAATTAATTGACAAAAAATTTAAACGATACCCATGTACCATGAAAGAGAGTTTAATATACATTAATACAAATGTAAAATGTGTTTAGAAATTTTAAAACAACAGTAAAGATCATAGGCTTCAGTATATAGAACATTTACCGAAAAATTCAATATTTCGTAGGGGTTAACCCATAGATTTTGAGAAAAATTCAAAAAAACTAAAATTCTATTTTAATGCATAGTTGCATCCTTCACTAACATATGATGAAGGCCAAAGAGTTTAGAACCTTTGTTTTTTCCGTTTTTCTAGAGAATAGCGATTTTATAGTGATTATTCAACCAATTGAGGTAGTAATATGAAGTTTTACTAAATTAATTGATCAAAAAATTTAAAAGATGCCCATGTACCATGAAAGAGAGTTTAGTATACATTGATACAAATGTAGAATGTGTTTAGAAATTTTAAAACAACAGTAAAGATCATAGGCTTAGTTTAAAGAGCATTTACCGACAAGTCAATATTTTTGTAGGGGTTAACCCATAGATTTTGAGAAAAATTCAAAAAGAATAAAAATTCTATTTTAATGCATAGTTTCATCCTTCAATAAAATATGATGAAGGTCAAAGAGGTTTGGAACTTTTGTTGTCTCCGTTTTTCTAGATCTTAGCAATTTTATAGTGCTTAGTCAACCAATTTAGGGAGGATTATGAAGTTTTACTAAATTAATTGACAATAAATTTAAGCGATACCCATGTACCATGAAAGAGAGTTTAATATACCTTAATACAATTGTAAAATGTGTTTAGAAATTTTAAACAACAGTAAAGAGCATAGGCTTCAGTATATAAGCATTTACCGAAAATTAAATATTTTCGTAGGGGTTAACCCATAGATTTTGAGAAAATTTCAAAAAAAATGAAAATTCTATTTTAATGCATAGTTTCATCATTCACTAACATATGATAAAGGTCAAAGATGTTTGAAACCTTTCTTGTCTTCGTTTTTCTAGAGAATAGCGATTTTATAGTGGTTAGTTAACCAATGTTGAGAGTATTACGAAGTTTTACTAAATTAATTGACAAAAAATTTTAATGATGTCTATGTACTATGAAAGAGAGTTTAATATACATTAATACAAATGTAGAATGCGTTTATAAATTTTAAAACAACACTAAAGATCATAGGTTTCAGTATATAAAGCATTTACCGAAAAATTAAAAATTTCGTAAGGGTTAACCCATAGATTTTGAGAAAAATTCAAAAAATGAAAATTCTATTTTAATGCATATTTGCATACTTCACTAACATATGATGAAGGTCAGAGATGTTTGGAACCTTTGTTGTCTTCGTTTTTCTTGAGAATAACGATTTTATAGTGGTTAGTCAACCAATTTAGGGAGTATTATGAAGTTTTACTAAATTAATTGACAATAAATTTAAACGATACTCATGTACCATGAAAGAGAGTTTAATATACCTTAATAAAAATTTAATATACGTTTAGAAATTTTAAAACAACAGTAAAGAGCATAGGCTTCAGTATATAGAACATTTACCAAAAAATTCAATATTCTCGTAGGGGTTAACCCATAGATTTTGAGAAAAATTCAAAAAAAACTAAAATTCTATTTTAATGCATAGTTGCATCCTTCAGTAACATATGATGAAGGACAAAGAGTTTAGAACCTTTGTTGTCTCCGTTTTTCTAGAGAATAACGATTTTATAGTGATTATTCAACCAATTTAGGGAGTATTATGAAGTTTTACTAAATTAATTGACAAAAAAAATTAAACGATGTCCATGTACCATGAAAGAGAGTTTAGTATACATTGATACAAATGTAGAGTGTGTTTAGAAATTTTAAAACAACAGTAAAGATCATAGGCTTAGTATAAACAGCATTTACCGAAAAAATCAATATTTTTGAGAAAAATAAAAAATTTTGCATCCTTCACTAACATATGATGAAGGTCAAAGATGTTTGGAACCTTTGTTGTCTTCGTTTTTCTAGAGAATAGCGATTTTATAATGGTTAGTCAACCAATTTTGGGAGTATTATGAAGTTTTACTAAATTAATTGACAAAATATTTTAATGATGCCCATGTACCATGAAAGAGAGTTTAATATACATTAATAAATATGTAGAATGTCTTTATAAATTTTAAAACAACACTAAATATCATAAAGCATTTACCGAAACATTAAATATTTTCATAGGGGGTTAACCCATAGATTTTGAGAAAATTTCAAAAAAATGAAAATTCCATTTTAATACATAGTGTCATCCTTCACTAAAATATGATCAAGGCCAAAGACGCTTGGAACCTTTGTTGTCTCCATTTTTCTTGAGAATAGCGATTTTATAGTGGTTAGTCAACCAATTAATGGAGTATTATGAAGTTTTATTAAATTAATTGACAAAAAAAAATGATGCCCATGTACAATGAAAGAGAGTTTAGTATACATTGATACAAATGTAGAATGCGTTTAGAAATTTTTAAAAAACACTAAAGATCATAGGCTTCAGTATATAGAGCATTTACCGAAAAATTAAATTTTTCGTAGGGGTTAACCCATAGATTTATAGAAAAATTCAAAAAAATGAAATTCTATTTTAATATATGGTTGCATCCTTCAATAACATATGATGAAGGCCAAAGAGGATCAGAACCTTTGTTGTCTCCGTTTTTCTAGAGAATAGCGATTTTATAGTGGTTAATCAACCAATTTAGGAGGTATTATGAAGTTTTACCAAATTAATTGATAAAAAGAATTAAAAGATGCTCATGTACCATGAAAGAGAGTTTAATATACATTGATACAAATGTAGAATGTGTTTATAAATTTTAAAACAACAGTAAAGATCATAAGTTTTAGTATATAGAGCATTTACAGAAAAATTCAATATTTTTGTAGGGCTTAATCCATAGATTTTGAGAAAACTCCAAAAAATGAAAATTTTATTTTAATGCATAGTTGCATCCTTCAATAAAATATGATGAAGGCCAAAGAGGATTAGAACCTTTGTTGTCTCTGTTTTTCTAGAGAATAGCGATTTTATAGTGGTTAGTCAACCAATTTAGGGAGTATTATGAAATTTTACTAAATTAATTGGCAAGAAATTTTAACGATGCCCATGTACCATGAAAGAGAGTTTAATATATATTAATACAAATGTAGAATGCGTTTAGAATTTTTAAAACAACACTAAAGATCATAGGTTTCAGTATATAGAGCATTTACCGAAAAATTAAAAAATTTCGTAGGGGTTGTTAACCCATAGATTTTGAGAAAATTTCAAAAAAAATGAAAAATTCTATTTTAATGTATAGTTGCATCCTTCATTAACATATGATGAAAGTCAAAGAGGTTTGGAACCTTTTTTCTCCGTTTTTTTAGAGAATAACGTTTTTATAGTTGTTAGTCAACCAATTTAGGGATTATTATTAAGTTATACTAAATTAATTGACAACAAATTTAAACGATACCCATGTACCATGAAAGAGAGTTTAATATACATTAATACAAATGTAGAATGTGTTTAGAAATTTTAAAACAACACTAAAGATCATAGGCTTCAGTATATAAAGCATTTACCGAAAAATTAAATATTTTCGTAGGGGTTAACCCATAGATTTTGAGAAAAAATCGAAAAAAATGAAAATTCTATTTTAATACATAGTTGCATCATTCACTAAAATATGATGAAGGCCAAAGACGTTTGGAACCTTTGTTTTCTCCATTTTTCTTGAGAATGGCGATTTTATATTGGTTAGTCAACCAAGTAAGGGAGTATTATGAAGTTTTATTAAATTAATTGACAAACAAAATTAAATGATGCCCATGTACAATGAAAGAGAGTTTAGTATACATTGATACAAATGTAGAATGTGTTTAGAAATTTTAAACAACAGTAAAGATCATAGGTTTTAGTATATAGAGCATTTACCGAAAAATTCAATATTTCTGTATCCATTGATTTTGAAAAAAGTTCAAAAAAATGAAAATAATATTTTAATGCATAGTTTCATCCTTTACTAACATATAATGAAAGTCAAAGAGGTTTGGAACCTTTGTTTTCTCTGTTTTACTAGAGAATTGGATTTAATATTGGTTAGTCAACCAATTTAGGGAGTATTATGAAGTTTTATTAAATTAATTGGCAAAAAAATTAAGCGATGCCCATGTACCATGAAAGAGACTTTAATATACATTAATACAAATGTAGAATGTGTTTAGGAATTTTAAAACAACAGTAAAGAGCATAGGGTTCAGTATATAGAGCATTTACCGAAAAATTCAATATTTTTGTAGGGATTAACCCATAGATTTTGTGAAAAATCCAAAAAATGAAAATTTTATTTTAATGCATAGTTGCATCCTTAAATAACATATTATGAAGGCCAAAGAGGATTAGAACCTTTGTTGTCTCCGTTTTTCTAGAAAATAGCGATTTTATAGTGGTTAGTCAACCAATTTAGGGAGTATTATGAAGTTTTATTAAATTAATTGACAAAAACATTTATCGATGCCCATGTACCATGAAAGAGAGTTTAATATACATTAATACAAATGTAGAATGCGTTTAGAAATTTTAAAACAACACTAAAGATCATAGGCTTTAGTATATAGAGCATTTACCGAAAAATTAAAAATTTCGTATGGGGTCTTCATAGATTTTGAGAAAAATTCAAAAAAATGAAAATTATTTTTTAATGCATAGTTGCATCCTTCAATAACATATGCTGAAGGCCAAAGAGAATTAGAACCTTTGTTGTCTCCGTTTTTCTAGAGAATAACGATTTTATTGTGGTTAGTCAACCAATTTAGGGAGTATTATGAAGTTTTACTAAATTAATTGACAAGAAAATTTAAACGATGCTCATGTACCATAAAAAAAAGTTTAATATTTATTAATACAAATATAGAACGTGTTTAGAAATTTTAGAAGAACAGCTTATCATCAAGCTCATCATCAAGCTCATGTGACAAAAAAATTTATATAGCTTATGAGATGATATCAACTCCAATATACAAGCTCATCATCAAACTTCATTCTCCATTTGAGATGATATCACTTAAAATGGAGAATGATCTAAACTCCAATATTATTTGCTTATCATCAAGCTCAACTAATATTGAGAAGAACAGCTTCATACAGTTTCTCCAAAAAGATTTTGAAGAAGCTTAATTTATTCCCATAAGAAAAGTTACCCACAATAATATTCTTACGTACGTACATATCAACCCAGTGCCGGCTCAACAGGTAGGGCGAAGAGTGCAGTCGCCCGGGGCCCGCCCTAAAATCCAATAAATTCAATAACAAAAAGGGCCCATAATTTTTATTTTATTTTTACAGCAAGGGCCCATAATCTTAAGATTAATTAATTATTATGTGTAAAATTACTTTTGCCGAAGGGCCTAAGACCATCATTAACGCAGGGGTTTATGACGCCTCTTAAGGTAAAATTTTATAAAAATTAATAAAAAAAATAAGGGAAGCATAGACTCGCCTCTTCCGTAAGGCGTAGAAGGGCCGCCTCTTCGTTGACACGCGTCAAGCGTAGAGACGCTCTCTCTTCGGTTACGAACGCGTTGTCTCTCTCTCTCTCTCTCTCTCTCTCTCTCTCTCTCTCTCTCTCTCTCTCTCTCTCTCTCTCTCTCTCTCTCTCTCTCTCTCTCTCTCTCTCTCTCGAAACCTCTCCCAAAATCTCTCTCGACGAAAGGCGATTTGGTTCTTCTTCGGTGGCTCTTGTCGGCGCCGTCTCGGCGACGTCTCGTTCGGTGGCTCCTGTCGGCGAACTCTCTCTCGCTGGTTCTCCTCGAGGCGTCGGAGCTCTCTCTTGGTTCCTCTCCTCAAATCGAAAGGTAAGTGGTTGTTCTGTTATTGGTTATGCATGTTTTAGATTAAGCAAATTAATGGTCTGATCCATTGTTTTTCTTTGTAGTTTTTTGGTTTTCTTTCTCGGTGGGTCTTTTCCTCCAAGATTTCACTCGGCGGCTCATCTCAAATCGAAAGGTTAAGCAGTTCTTCTATGGATTTTGCATGTGAATGATTTAGAATCCGTATGCTCTGTTGATTCGAAGATTTTAATTGTTGTTTCTGATATTTTTGAATCGGTATGTTCTGTATTTAAGATTGCTGGATGAAGAACTTTTTGTTTCAATAAGTTTGTTTCAATTAAGAACAAACTGTTTTAAGACAGATGGATCAGGAATGGTTAATACTATGTAATAGATTGCAGTGTAATAGATTGATTACGCTTGATTTGTTAGTTGTTTGGCTTCTTTGTATGAAATATTTGTTGTTTCTGTCTTTCTGTTTACAGATAGCAGGATCAAGGTTCATCGACCAAAGGTTCAGAGCACAATTAAGGTTAGTGTTACTGTCTTTTGGTTGTAGAAGTGTCAACATCTAGGCCGAGTGTCAATGGAGAGACTTCTCCAACAGCTAGGCCTATTGGCGTTAAGGCAGCAAAAGCCAACAAGGGTAAAAGGGCCGTGGGAGGAGAAGAGAAGATTCTGCAAGGGTTTCAGCAAATGTGGGAGCTCAAGCAGAAGGACGTGCAAGATCAGACCCAGTTACTGAATATGAGGGATAAGGTTAACAAGTCCAAACTGCTTGACAGTTTGGTGCTGAGAACAGAGCCACTTACTGAGTTAGAAGTGGCTCTTAAGAACAAACTGATTACTGAAATGCTAATGTAATCCTTTAAGTTAAATGTTTTTATGTAAAATATTTCTAGTCAATGCTATTAATGTTGCTGTGAAATTCATGTGTTATATATATGTATTGTCTTATATAAGTTGAAGTGTTATCTAAATTGATGTGTTATATATACGTATTGTCTTTTCTCATCCGTTTCTGTTTTTTTTTGGCTTTTCAGGGGAACAAGTGACACACATACAGAAATGGAGGCAAGAAAACCAATTATTTGTGGCCTCTCAGCAAGAGGCATCATACCACCTCTCCCACGAGAAGAAACAGACGATGATGTTGAGGATATCCCACCAACTGAAGCAGAAGTGGTGGAGATATCAGATGAAGAAGAAGACGATATCGTGGAGTTATCAAACGATGAATACAGGAGAAGTATGGGTTACTTGATTAGGGTGGAGGAAGAAGAAGATGACATTGCACCTGAGTTCAGCAGGATGGTGCAAATGATGCATGAGGAAGAGAAAAGGCTGTCAGAGGAGAGGTTCAAGGCGTTGAAGGCTGGAATCAAGCTAGAAGAAGGACAATCCTCTACGGGTGATGGTAAGAGGAAGAGAAGAGGCTGAGTCCGTGACTGTCTTTCTCTCACATGGATCAGCTTTGTTGTATTGAGTCCGTGACCGTGTCTGCATTGTCTTTGTCTTTGTGTCTGCATTGTCTTTGTTTCACATGTCTCTGCATTGTCTTTCTTTTTGCATTGTCTTTGTGTCACATGTCTTTGTTTCTTATGTCACATGGACTTGTAAGGACTTTTCTATTTTGTCTTTGCTCTCATTGTAGTTCCCGTGACTGTCTTTGTATTAAAATCGATTTCAAGTAGTATAAAGCCTTCAAGCATCTCTCACTCTCTCGTTCACATATCACAACAAACCAACCAACGAAGTTTGTTCTCTCTTTCTCTCTAATTACCAAACGAAGCAACCAAGCTTTGTTACCAAACCAAATCACATTCCCTCTTCCCGTATCAACACTTATATTCCCAAACCAAATCACAAATCAACTCTTATATTCCCTATTCCCGTATTCTTACCAAACGAAATCACAAACCCAAATCACATTCTCTGTTCTTACCAAACCAAGATCAAACCAAATCACAAACATGGCATCTTCTTCAGAAAACAATTTTGAAGATTCACTTGACGATTCACTTGATGATTACTTTAATCAATATTTTAATCAAGCCTTTGAGACTCTAACCATGCGTCATCAAGAAGAATGTACGAGACAAAGAAAAAAACGGGCTTATATCGAAAGACATCGTGAAGAAGGGCACATTCGTTTATGGAATGACTATTTCAGTGACACGCCAACATATCCTGAAAAATTCTTTCGACGACGGTTTAGAATGAACAAGCGATTGTTCATGCATATTGTTGGTCGATTCTCCAATGAAGTTGAATTCTTTCAACAAACTCAAGATGCACTCGGAAGGAATAGTCTCTCTCCACTCCAGAAGTGTACAGCAGCCATTCGTGTCTTGGCATATGGTACTGCCGCTGATGCTGTTGACGAATACCTCCGACTCGGTGAAACTACTACTCGGTCATGTGTGGAACATTTTGTGGAAGGCATAATATATTTATTCGGCAAGGAGTACCTAAGAAGACCAACACCGACTGATCTTCAACGTTTACTTCATGTTGGTGAGGCGCGTGGATTTCCCGGGATGATAGGAAGCATCGATTGTATGCATTGGGAGTGGAAGAATTGTCCCACCGCTTGGAAAGGGCAATATTCACGTGGCTCGGGAAAACCAACCATCGTTTTGGAGGCGGTTGCTTCGTATGATCTATGGATATGGCATGCATTTTTCGGACCTCCAGGTACCTTAAATGATATCAATGTTCTTGATCGTTCACCTGTTTTTGATGACATAATTAATGGTCAAGCTCCTCAAGTCACCTTCTACGTCAATGAAAGAGAGTATCACATGGCTTACTATCTCACCGACGGCATTTATCCGAAATGGGCTACTTTTATCCAATCAATTTCACTACCATAAGACCCAAAATCGGCTTTATTTGCTAAACAACAAGAAGCTGTCCGAAAAGATGTCGAGCGGGCTTTTGGAGTCTTGCAAGCTCGCTTTGCCATCGTTAAAAATCCGGCACTTTTTTGGGATAAAGTCAAAATTGGGAAGATTATAAGAGCATGTATAATACTCCATAACATGATAGTAGAAGATGAACGCGATGGATACACCCAGTTTAATCTTAAAGAGTTCGAAGAAGAAGAAGGCACCGGAAGTTCACATGTCGATCTCAATTTTGATAGGGAAATGCCTACAAATATCGCCAATATGATGAATGCTCGAACTAGAATTCGTGATAACCCAATGCATGAACAACTAAAAGCTGATTTGGTTGAACATATGTGGACTAAATTCGGACATTTATGAGGACAACGGAGCTCGGATGTATCTTTCTAATTATTATCGTGATTTCTATTTATTTTGTTTTAATGTTTTGTGTTAAAATAATGTTTAAAATGTTTTATTTTAATATGTTTTATTTAATAGTTATAATTAATCTTAAAAATAATTAAGTTTAATCATTTTTTTCTTCAAGAACCCCAAATTAAGAACTTACCATTAAAGCTAAAAAAATATGTGTCTCTTAAGTACAAACTCTTAACTTTCATTAATTACTAAAAAATCATTAAGACCCCAAAGTTGGCTCTTGGGGTTAATGATGCTCTAACGTAATACTAAGCCGGCCCTGTATCAACCAAACACATTTTGCTGAAAACGAATAAATATATATACACAGGAAAGTCCCCTATATATATATATACCTTATAAGAATACAACACAGTACCGGCGATTTCAGATTTTCCTGAGAAATAATGATAATCAAAACAACAAGTGCAGGTAAAGTGGCAAATACCCTCATCTCAGTTACCACGGCTTTCCGTCAAAACTAAACTCCACTCGGACGCCTTCCAAAACCGTATTGTTTCATCTTGAAACTGTTTTGGTCTATTTTTCTTCTCTCCAAAAGAGGTTCAAAATTTCAAACACACGTACACGTAACACCCCTAAGCATACGATAAACGATAATTTGCTAACCAAAAATGTTCTTAAATTAGTAACAAAATCAATAAATATGAGTTTTAGAACAATCCCAACAAAACGCTAGCTTGAGTTCCTATGTTTATCAAGGAAGGTTTAAAGGATAACATCAATGCCAATGGTGAGGAGCTCATGTTGGAGGAGGGGAGCACGTGCAAAGCATATGAAACAGATTTCATGTTTTTTGGTTTGCACGTGCCCTGCTTCTCCAACATGGAGGTTCTCACCTACATTTCCAAGTATATATGTGAGCTTTTGTAATATGAGAGCTTTGGTGATGTAAGCTTCGTATATATAGGCCCCAAAGATTGCATTAATGGAACATTCATATACATACACATGAATATGAATAATGTATGTTGGCGTGAGTGTGTTTTACGAAAGGCAAAATGACAATGCCATGCCATGATGGCATTTCACGCAAAAGAAGGGCTGAGAAGAAAAACTAGTGAGTGAAGAGTGCTAAAAGAAACTAGCTTGGCCCAAAGCATTAATACCTTGTCTAATTATTGCAAAAGTATACTAGCTTTTATTTCCACAAAATTATCATCATTTCTTATTTTAAAACGTGGGGTTGTCTGTCCTTAATTTCACAAGCTTTACCTATTAATTAGGTGTTCCGTATTTAGAGTGTAAGAGAGCAATTCCAGCTGAGAGTTCTCGCAAAAGTTCTCAAAATGTTATAAATAGTATATACTGTATTAATAAAAGGTTAACTTGAGTATCTTAAAATCATGAGCAGTCTATGTCAAAACATCTCAGATAAGATATCATGACGTAGAATTCTCATGATTTTGAAACTCTTAATAAAATGCTAACTGAGTATCTTAATTAAAATCATGAGCAGCCTTTGTCAAAATACTCTATCTTACCTTTCCTTAAGCTATTGTAGTATTTTTAATTGTCTTTGGACTCAGATATGGAACTATACATTTTCTCGGTGTAAAGTTTATGTTGCGTAATTGAAATATTAGTATAGTTTCTCTATATATCGTGATGATATATGCTAAAGTGTAGAAAAATCATTTGAATTAATAACATACATGCATGTGTACGAGAGAGAGGGATCAAAAAGGGGAACGTGGGTCGTCAAAGACTGTTGGGGCAAAAGAAGCGAGGAATAATGAAAGAGTGCACGTAGGGCTTTGCGTGTTGGCCGAACTTTCTCTAACACAAAGAAAAAGAAACGGTAAAAAATATGATGAGGTTGCAAGTCCCCTATGTTTGTATCATTCTACCATTAGTTGTGTACATTATATGGTCTACAAATATAATAATCCTCCTCGCATGTGTAAATATAGACTCCGGACAGGGGAGTGTGAACCCTAGTTGTGGTCTTAGAGCATCTCACCAATTCATAAGTTAGAAATGTTATATTGATTGAAGAGTCTAATTGACTCACGAATGTTTAAAGTTATGATTGATTAGAGCATTTTCAATCCATTGTTATTTTTATCTCTATAATAGCATTTAAAAGTAAAATTACTCCAATCCATTTTCATTTCTTTCTCTAAAATAGAGATTTTTATCTTATTCTCTATTTATAAAGAAAGAAATAGAAAAATGATATTTCTATTTTTTACTCAACATTTAGGGATTACTGTTTTAGAGGAATATATTGAAACATATCTCATCTCTATTATGAAATTTCTATATTTTAGAGGTGGAAATAGCAAAATACATTGGAAATGGTGTTCACTGTAAATTGTGTTAAGAGTTCGCGTATCGTGAAAAAGTATTAACACATGCAGTTTTGGTTGATACTGCAACATGATTTCGATGAACAAATAGGCACTATTTGTTGCTGTCAAATAGTTATTGATGCTTGTTGCTAAAGTTATATGCTCGAGAAAAGTAACATAAATCAACATAGTTGAAAAACTCATAAATTTACACATGTATCTGCATCAGGCTTCGGCCGATTATTTCTTTTTAAAGATGCAACTAAGGCAAGAAGTGAGTGTGAAACACCAATTAGGTGGTGTTACCTAGAGATGAATCAGCGAAGAAATCTTTTGTCTTGTAAAAGGGGAGACAGAGAGTCAGACCAATGAAGTCATCACCAAATCTATAAAACACATTAATGCTTACGTGTCCGCATCACACTCGTGTTTCCTACTATAAATGTTCATTCATTTAATAGTGGACCTTCGTCTACTGAATGCTAAGTTTTGTTGTTTGATAACTTAAATGCACATGGAGTGTCGAAAAATCTCAAAAGAGTTTCTAGAGAAAAAGAGAGAGGGAGTTAGATCTCACTTCTCTTCTTAACGCACGAGTGTTGACCTAGTAATCGTTGACGTCAGCAGCAACAAAGGAAAACAGCTACACGACAAAGACTTCTTTTACCAATCCAAAATCACATAATGATTGCTTACCTGTTTTCTTCTTCTTGCTGCATACCATAGCGTCACATATTCTTCATGATTGTTTGTCGTCGTCTCAAAACAGACGGGCTGAGCTAAGATGGGCCAGTGAAAGCCCAAGTAAGCAAGTGATGTCTTGGCTTAGGAAGGAGGGAGTTGTGCTTTCTGCTTGGAAAGAAGAAGATAGAAAATGAAAAGTAACTTTTGTAAACTTTTGTAAAGCAGACATTTGAACTTTTAATTACTCTTCTCACGACTCACGCTATATCCGAGATTTTTGGCTCTTCATCGTGTTTGGTATGCCAAAGATTGTCTGAAATGCTGGTGTCGTTGTCTTCCAAAAACAGGTCTCTCTCTGATTGGTACTGTTAAGAAAGCTGGTAAGTAGTGTTAGTTATTTTTTATTTATTTGTATTTGAAATGATTGTGAAATAACAATTTTTAAAATAAAATAGAAATGAGGAAAAAGTAAAGGTGAAAAAGGGGGAGGGAAGTGAGCTGGCCATGACTAGGCACGATGATTGAGCTCCATTCGCTGTTACATCACGTAGTTACGCCTTCTCACGGTTCCATTACATCGTTTCTTTATCAACTCCTAAGTTAACAATATATAAAAAAGGGCTTATTTAGGGAATAACCAAAAAAAAAAGAGAAATTAGATTTTTAGAGAGAGAGAAGAGAGAGATAGGAAGAGAAAAGAAGAGAGAGGGTGGGATTTTAGTTAGATAGTGAATTTTGGTTTTTTTCTTAGTTATTGGGTGCAATTTCTCTATAAAAAACTTATAGAAACGCTTGAGTATATATGATTCAAACTTAAAAAAATATTTCATGATAAAAAACCATTGAGCTTAATAATATGTCTAATATTATATATTATTATCAACGGTGAAAAAATATTTTGTTTGATTAATAAACATATATTCCTTTTTAACTAATAGCTGCGATCCTTCTTTACCTTAATAATAATATTCAATTTTTCTGTAAAATCAATGGTTCATTTCACAAATGTCCCTATTTCCAGCCTAACTCTTTGGTAAAATGGTTTTTAAAATATAAAAAAAAAATCATTTGCCCTTTTCTTCGCTAACAATATCCTCTATAACTTAATAGCTTTAGTAAAGTTCAAAGTCTAAACACATAAATCTCCTAAATAAATTTTAAGAGAATGTGGTAATCTGAACTCTCGTTTAACTGTGAATCGGTTATTTATTTATCCTTTTTCCTTATTAGCTGTAAGTATTAAACTAATTGATTCACACACATATAATGGTTCTACACAATGTTTTTAAACCCGATCCGGACACTGAACAGGACGACTAACCAGATTGTTGGGTTACTGAGTCGACCGCTGGTGAACAGGAAATTAATAAATGAATTAATTTTATTATATAATAATATATCAGCTACGTAAAAAAAATAGAAACTAAATTTTAATATTTTCTAAAATTCTTTTAAAACATAAAATAATAGTTTAGATATGTATATATTTTATGTTTAAAAACATTTAGAAAATACTTAACTTTAGTTTTTATATTTTTTTATTTTCATTTGACATACAAAATATCAAAAAATAGTTTATACTATTTAAAATTTTCTCTAACAAGGTAAGAGTTATGACATCTAAATAAAATCAAGACATAAAATTTATAAATATTTAAATGTCTAATGTGGACAATAAATTAAACTTTAAATACAAAATAAACCAAAAGTAAAAGATCATTGTAATAAATTGTTAATAACAGAAATAAACTAACACCAAATCACATCAACTAATTTTGGTTTTCTCTACCATCGTTCATTTCATTTTCTTCATGTGGCATAGTGAAATCTTCATCAAAATCTAAAAATCACAGATATAAAACTAAAAAGGGAAAACTTAACTTTTTTTTGTCAGCACCTAACTTCTTAATTGAAAACTTATAATATAAAACATAATCTGAAAACATAGTTAAAAACTAAACAAAAAGAAATAAAAATTATTTATTGATTGAATATGTGGTTCAACCGGCATCGGATTCCGGGATTTACTGAGTTTTTACGGGTTTTTGCAGATTTCTAAATATTGGGTTTTTCACAAAACCCAAACTAGATTTTTTTCTGGGTCACCGGATTTACTGGTTCAACTATGGGTCCGGATCGGGTTTCAAAACACTGATTCTACATAATTTCAAATTTATTTTCATTGAAAGGGAACACAAACTAACTAGAATAAATAGAAATATTAAAAAGTCAGAATTTATCTAATCCTCTCCTCGTATACTAAAAGAACAACATAAATTGCATTTCACTGCAAAAACCATGTAAATTTTAAAAGCTGGAAAAAATATGAAATCCTTCTAATATTTCCGTATGTGGAGAGTTATCAATCATGGTCAACACAGAAACAAATTGATATTTTGAGATATTTTTAGATTCGCCGCAGGGCACATCACATGGGATGGGAGGAAGACAATAGAACTTTATATCAACTTGAGGAATGTTTTGACCAATTGATAATATTATCCTGTTCATAAATCATACTCACAATATCACCTTTTCTCCCTAATTGTAATTGGTTAGCATTATAAATAAAATAAAGTTACCCAACATGCACACAAACTGAATACCCATAGATTCGCTGTTTCTATGGCCGCCGTAAGAGCAACCCCAGTGGATACAAAACCATGTGTACATCAAAATACTAATTAAAATACCACTTCACTATTAAATTCGGAAAATTTATTAAACGAAATTATAATAATTAATGGTAATGGTCAGGGCCGTGCCTGAATATTGTGGGCCCTAAGAGCACCTCCATCAGTAGATCTTAGAGGAGGTACTAAAGTAATTAAAGCCAAAAATTAAATCATAAATAGTTTTATTAGGCAGGAGCGCTCCTTGAATTGGTGATTTAAGGAGTGGTAAAAGACCCTGACGTGGCAGCAGTGGATTGGATGGGTCCTTTAAGACGAAAGGTCTCGTAGAGTGGTTTTTTTTTTCATCTTCGATGTCATCAACGACATCTCTTCCTCCTCTCTCTGTTAATTGTCTCTCGTTTCCCTTTTCTTAGGTTAAAGTAGATAATGGTGGCAGAGATACCAGGTTTAAGCTGGCTCTTAAAGAATTAGAGGCGGCTAAGCTCTCAGAGGCAAGTGTTTTCTTAGTTAATTTTTTTTGGATAAATTATTATCTGCTGATTGGTTAGTTCCGTATGTTGTGAAATTTACAGTCTTATCTTGATCAATTGAGGTCAAAACAATCCTACTTTAATCGTTTTTATAAGCGTTGTACTACCTTGAAGACGCAATCTAAGGCAAGTTTTTTCTTTTTTAGTGAAACAAAATGTTTTATTTTTATTGTCTTAATCTGTTCCAAGTATTTTAAGCACCCTATAGGGGTTCTCCCATTGGAGGAAGAAAACTATAGGGCCACTAACTAAAGTCCTAAACTTGCCAACTCACATCAAATATTTTTAATATAATCATTAGGACCTCTAATGGGTCCTAATGGATGGAGATGGTCTAAAGCATTAAAAAAATTTAGCCCTTAAAATATAACATTTTTGGAAAAATGTCAAAACTCTTATACCTGTGTTTGAACCCGGGGTACTAGAGTAGTAATGAGGACTGTTACCAACTATGATATAGACAATTTTTACAATAAATTTGACCCCTAAAACTATTTATCTAAGTTTTGGTTCCAAGCAGGTGCTTGATTAGCCTCTAGTCAGGCACGGCCCTGGTAATGGTATTGAACATTGAGAAGCAAGAAAAGTAAGGAGCTAGAAGTGAGAATAAAAGGGGTGAAATGGAAAGAAAAGACAAGAAAAGAAAAGAAAAAAGGGTAAGGGTAACTTATAACTAAATTAATTGATAAAAACTAAAACGATGTTCATGTATTATGAAAGAGAGTTAAATATACATTAATACAAATATAGAATGTGTTTAGAAATTTTAAAACAACACTAAAGATCATATGCTTCAGTATATAGAACATTTACCGAACTCAATATTTTTGTAGAAGTTAACACATATATTTTGAGAAAAATTCAAAAATATGAAAATTCTATTTTAATGCATAGTTGTATTATTCACTAACATATGATGAAAGTCAAAGAGTTTTGAAACATTTGTTGTCTCTGTTTCTCTAGAAATAACAATTTTATAGTGGTTAGTCCACCAATTTAAGAAGTATTATGAAGTTTTACTAAATTAATTGACAAAAAATTAAAACGATGCTCATGTACCATAAAAGAGAGTTTAATATACATTAATGCAAATGTATAATGTATAGTGTGTTTAGAAATTTTAAAACAACACTAAAGATCATAGGCTATATAAAATATTTATCGAAAAACTCAATATTTTTGTAGGGACCTATAAATATTGAGAAAATTTTAAAAATATGAAAATATTATTTTAAATTTATAAGAGAAGAGCAATTATTCAGATAATTTTTTATATATTGGAAGAATTTTTGGACCCATGTTGTGTGTGTGCGAATAAATATTTGATTATATACCAGCTACTTTTTTATATGAAAATATAGTAATCATCTTAAATCAATAGAAGTTTTAGAGTTTTGTACAATTTATTTACATATAATATCCCATGCAAATATCATATGTATTTTAATATTTGTACACCAATGTTATTTAAAGTAGAATCAAGACAGAAAAAGGCATAGAGCATTAAGGTCGTTATCAATTCGTAAAACAAACTAGAAAATACCAACGAAAACCTAAATTACATCTTCTTCACGACAAAACTCTTGTTAGGTTCTGATGTGTAAACATGGTCTTAAAGTCGTATTTTGAAAATGAATCAAACAAAATAATTAAAAGCTGCATTTGACGTAAATATATAAATAAGAAAATAAATATTTATTTTCTTTTTCTGAGAAACCAAATATTTATTTTATAAATAACGAAAACAAGTGCAAGATCCATCAAAGCAAAAGGAGGGTCTAAAGATTGAGACAGTCTCTTAGCATCTAAGCAAGCATACTTTAATGATATTCTTCTGTGTTTGTTAATACAGTTATGATTTTTTCTAGTTCATATATATCAATAAATCAGGCATGTATTTGCTTTTTTTTTTGCTAAGAATTTATTTGCTTCATCAGTGTTTTTTGCCATCCATAAATAAAATTGTGCCACTGCATAATCGTTCTTCGAATTTACGAGATACAAGCCATCGATCATAATAGTTCTAGAAAAAGAAAAGAAAAAAGATCCAAGAACTCACAAAATCTACAATCGAAACGAATTAGAGGAAAAAGACAGTCATATTCATATATGGATGCTCAATAGACTGAGAAGTCACGAGTGGGTTAAAGAACTTGTCGAATTTCTTTAGTCATATGATTATGAAGGAAGTGGCACACTTTTCTGTTTTGACCCAAAATGACTTTATTTTTCAAAACTACTTACAATATCTATATGACAAGTCAACTTTTTATTGTAAACATTATCATATAAAATATATGTTCATATACATTGGTTGTCAAAATGACATTAAATTATTACAGAAAAAGTCGAAAGAAAAGAACAATTTCAGAGACAAGGAAAATCATCTCGCAATTAACTACAATAAATAAATTATTCATGTAGCAAATCTGTGTGATTTATAGCAGAAATACAAAAAAAATATTGTTAAAATGTATGAAACTATTTTTCAATAATATATACATATATGAAAAATTATGTAGGGCATGGGTAAGATAGTTTTTTTTTTTTTTTTGGTAATCATGTTAAAATGGGTAAGATAGTTAATAGCTTATTAAAGCAAAACAGGAAATAAATCATGAAAATTTCATTTTATAGTATTTTGTATTTACAATACTCGACCGATTGATCGAATATGAGTCGAACATTTTTGCAAAAAAAAAAACATCAGCAAAGAAACATAAACAAAATAAAATTTAAAATGAATATGGACCCACTTTATGTTTTTTAAAATATGCCCTAGCCTATATATAGATAAGGGGTTCTGAGACCCATACACATAATAGGCAGCTACGAAACTTTCTACTCTCTGCCATAAATCCTTTCCTTTTTTTTTACTCTCCCTTTAGTAGAAATATAAAACCATGGGAATCGCAGAAGAAAGCAGCAAGCCAATGTGGGGTAGCGTGAGCCACACGTCTCCAGGTCCAGGCTACTCTCTCAACGGCAAAATCATGCTCTCCTCCGTAATCATCCTCTTCGCCGCCGTGCTCATGATCCTCTGCTTCCACAGCTACGCCCGATGGTTATTCCGCCGTCAAAACCGTCGCATTCGCCGCCGTATTCGTGCTCACCTCCGAGCTCTCACCGCCTCCACCATCTCCTCCTCCTCCCTTTCCCCTCTCGACACGGCGGTTCTCGAGAAGATTCCTATCTTCGTTTACTCCTTGGAGACTCATCATCAAACGCCACTGGAGGAGTGCTCCGTTTGCTTGTCGGAGTTCGAAGAAGAGGACCAAGGCCGTATCCTCCCTAAATGTGGCCACGCTTTTCACGTTGATTGCATCGATACTTGGTTCCGCTCCAGATCCACTTGCCCTCTTTGCAGAGCTCCGGTTCAACCGGAAAGTCCCTCGACCCGACCCGAATCAGCCGAACAAGCCGCTTCGGTTAAACCGGTGGAGGACATAGAAACTGGAAGTTCTTCTTCCTCCTCCTCCTCTTCTTCGTCTTCGCCGTTGAGGTTTCCGATGGAGGCGTGTGAGAGAGAACCAATAGATTTAGTCGGTGTCATGGTGGAGACTCCTCACATAATTTGAAGGCTCTTCTAATAGTTACCCGGTTCTAACCAACAGCCAAAACGGATGTAATCGGGTTTTATCTTTGGAAAGACTATGGAGCATCTAGAGAAGCGTGCGGGCAAAGAAATGATATTTTTTCTTTTCTTTTTTCAAAACCGCATGAGATTTTTGACACGTAGCAATAATGCCAGCTCACGTGGCGCTAACGCTGGTCCACGTGGCCGTTATTGATGGACCACGAGAGCGCCTACGTTATCATCCACCACCACTAAAATTGCTACAAGCCTGGTGGTCTACGGAGAGCTTCTTACATAAAACTTTCATTTTTGTAAATTTATTATCACAAAAATCATAGCGACTGTGGGAACTGAATTAGCTAGGCACCACTAGAATTCACACTTATTTATTTCGAAAAAGATTACATGAATGACATCAAATGATACAACTTAGTGACATGTTACAGTATAAAGTTAGTTATGCAATCAGTCCACCGACGAAAGGCACCCCGGTTTGTCCAATCCAACCCTCGCCAACAAGGAAATTTGTGACGGTGAAATTGGAAGCATCACTAGCGTTAGTGATGACATGATAACCGGGCCAACCGACTCTGTTTGTTGTGTTAGAGCCGGGTCCAGTATTATTGTATTCCGCATAGTAAAGTGTGCTCAATGCGAAATCTCCAGACCATGCGTTCCAGCCAGTCGGGTCAAGAAACCCGTCTATGTATGTCTGCATAACAATAGTTCTCGAATATTCCTTCCACGGCCGACCAAGATAAGTTTTTACTGTATAGTTGCTCGAAGCCAAATCATCCGCAGGTCTTATCGTACACCCATGTAACACAGTTCCAGTGTTCTGGTTGGGGTCGGTACGACCTTGAGCTGTAACCTCATTTGCCTGACCTTTACGGGGCTGACGTGGATATAAATTACAGTTTTGTAACACCACCGCAGCATTACCAAATATAAAGTCAACCGTACCATAAACATCGCATTCACGATAGAATTGTCTGAGAGAATGCGTATATAAGGTATCTTGATAGGCTTCAAAACTACAACTATAGAAGACAGAGAAGTCTCCACCGCTCCTCAATGCGACGGCTTGATTCTTGGTTGGTCCTGCCGTGTTGCGGATTGTTATGTTTACGCCAATAAAGTTGGTACCTGATAGAACTGCGATTTATGAACAAAATTTAGAGTTAGTTGACTATTTCATTAAAACAAACCTACAAGATTCCAAAAATACTATTAGTTAAAAAGACTTAGCAAATAATTAAATATTTGAGAAATATTATTGTTTCATATTAGGTTAGTCGAGAACACAACGAATTGACGTGGAGTCAAAACTTTAGGTGGACCAACCGACCAAGTCGCCTTCGATTGCATGGGAAAAGTCTAAATTAAAAGCTAAGTGGACTAGCAATAGTTAGTTAAAAACAAAAAAAAATTGTTTTTTTCCTGGTTAAAATATCTGAGGAAATAGGTACTTACTAAATGTGGCAGAGTTGAAAGTGGTCCATCCATCAACGACGCTCCGGTTTCCGGTGATAACAGTTTGGTTAATGCCGTCACCGATCATCATCACATACCTCTTGTACTTCGGAATCTCCACGTATTCCTCGTACAATCCCGCCGTTACATATATCAAGAAATAACCGTTACTGCCATCAGTTTTATTAGGCGCGGCTGCTACTGCTTCGTTTATGGTCGTGAAGTTTCCCGTCCCGTTCTGTATCACCGTCACCATATCGCTCACCTTAACAGCGCCTTCTTCAGTTTGAAGAAGCTTTCTCCCAGACCTATTCACGGTGTTATAAACCGCACGAGCCCTTTCCGACATCTTTATGGGTAATCTACCGTTACGGAAACCACCGAAAAACTTTTTGAAGCTGGCTTGTCGGTTCCAAACAGGCCTCGACCTTTTCCTTATTGGCACCCAACCTACAAAAGTCAAATAATATCTAAGAATGCGTATTGACTGTAGAATATTCTTTTGATAGATCAATGGAGTAATCATTTTTTAAATAAAACACTATACCCATAAGCATGTGAAACGAAAAGAGCCGGGTATGTGTGTAAATTAACAGTTATTTCAACCAGTGTTTCAACTATCAAAATCTCGTGAGTTGGTTTTCTCATCATTTTCTCTTTAATTAATGAAAAAGCATTATTCACGAAAGCAAGAATTGTAGAAATGAAATGCGGATAAGATGCAGATTTCATGCCGCGTTATTGGTAAACGTACTAATTAAGTATGTTTAGATAAATGGAAATTACGTTCGTGCATGCTTAAATTTTTTATTTTAGGTATTCCTATTTGTAATATACCTTTGGAGAAGAGGGCAAGAGAGACCCCATAGAGTTTTGTATCGTTGAAAAGATCACCGGAGAGACCATTTTCAGAAGCCGTGGATGTAAGACCTTCAAGACAAGTCTGTTCGTTGGTGATTGTAGCACTTAGAAAAGTTTGAACATCCTCAGCCGTAGAAACCGACAGCGTTTTGGTGGCATCGACGGTCTGTGAGCTACTAAGGAGGAAGTCCATGGTCTGGCTGGCCAGGAACTTGCAGTCTTCGAGTGCCCGAACGGTTGATTTAGCAGCCACTTTGCCTTTCCGGTTTAGTTGATCGTCGATCAGTGACATGAACCGCCTGGCACGTGAGATGGACTGTCTTAGAGAGGAACGACCGTAGGTGTAAATATCTCCCGGCTGGTTTGGGAGAACCGATCTACAGTAAGATGGATCCGGTGCGAAGCGACATACATCTGACGGCGATGTGGCATTTCCGGTGGCCTGAAATTCAGCGGCGAGAGAAGGAGATGACAATAAAGAGAAGAAGCTAAGGGCGACGAACATGAGAATTTGAGACATCTTTTGGTTTTTGTTTAGAGCTTAATTGTGTGTTCGTTCGGTTTGAGAATTTGTGTCAAGTGTGGTGGATTATATATAGGGGTTTCAAGAACGTTCAATTTGGAATATATACAAGTTCAAAATCAATAATATATTAATGTATATATGTGTACATCAATAATTGTGACGGTGTCACAAAGTTCAAACATATATACCATATATATTGTTAATTATAATAATATTCACACGTATATATATCTGTCTCTCACTAAAGGCTATACAAATAATAACCGTAACTTAGGCGTAATTTAACCCCCCCAAAAAACTAAGGCGTAATTACACTCCATCCTTGACAATTATAAATTGCATGGTGTTCAAGTTGAAGATTAATAGATCTTTTTATGAATACTTGAAAAGTCAATTATTGACCAACTTCTGATTCACAATTTGAATTTGTATATTCAGAGAGGTTTTCACAATTTAAAATTGTCAACCAACGTTAGGCCTTTAAAGAAAATTTTCGATTATATATCACTTGTTGGTAAAACAGCACGTTACCCATCAACAAAAAGTCAAGAGCTTCACATTATAAACTTTGATAGACTTCAGACCATTGCAAAATAGAATTTGCTTAAAAGACTTCATGCTGGGAAGTTTCCATGCATGTGAGAATAAATAAGATAAATAATAATAATTCGAATGGAATGATATTTGACAACACGTTTTGGGATCTATATATAACTTTGTCAAACAAAATATATATATATATATATATACATGTTTTGTTGCCAACGAATGAGATTGTGTATTTATTTTTTATATATAGTTGTACCAAAATCAATTATTTGATCAACTAACTAATCTTGTTTTTATTTTTTTGACGAAAGGCTTAATTAACTAATCTTGTTGCATTTAATTGGCTGGGTATAGAGCTTTTGTTCTTGGGCTAAGACTTAATTAGACGACAGCCAAGAGATACGAATTTGGATATGTTTGTATACATAATGACACATGAAATCGAATCAGCTTGAATAGAATGTATTAGATATTTGATATATTGTTCTTTTCGCCACCGATATTGATATCTTACTTAGTTCATTGACTACACTTGTATGTGGCCGTAAATTCGTTTCGAAATATGAATTAAAATTTATTAACATGTTATACATTGTCATTATTTGGATGTAGCCATGTAGGAGTTCAGGGGCGGATCTATGGTGTGATGAACGGGGGCACGTGCCCCCGACTACTTTATAATATTTATTCAACAACCAAGGGAACAACTCTTTTTTGTAGACTAGTTGGTGAAGAAGCCCCACCAATGACTTATTCTTCCAAGGTTCGATACCATTCATCTTAATAATTATTTTTTTGTTTTCTCCACTTTGTTGTACAGTTAATTTGCTGTTTGACACGTTTACAGTCTACTTTTATTGTATCTTTCTTTACAAGTTATAACTTAGTTATAACTTATATGCGGCATTTTTCCTTCTTCCTTTTGTTTATTTGTTTTTCATAGTTTGTAAATTATATTTTATATATTCATCTTTAGATTTCAAGTCTGGCGCCACATTTTAAGTATATTTTTATAATAACAAACATTCACAACTGCTAGTAAATAAATAAAACCAATTAATACTAAAATAATAAATTTATCTATTCATTTTTATTTCATATTTTAGAGTTTAGTTTATATAAATATGATGATAAAATAGTTTATTTACAATTTTGACATATTGTTATATATATATATATATATATGTAAACTTCATGATTACTTTTCTATATATTTTCAAATTATTTTTGTGTAAGAGAATTATTATGATTAATACCATTTGTGAAGAAGTGTAAGAATTATTAAAGTTACTTTATAAAAAAGTTCATGTGTTCAAAAAGTTAGTGTAAATTATTTTCACAGATTATAGTTAGCTTACAATATTTTTAACATATTATTATTTAATTGTACTATATATAAAATAATTTAAAATATATTGATTAATTATGTGCCCCCGTCAAATATCCGGTCTGGATCCGCCACTGTAGGAGTTAGGAGTTTTATTTTATTTGATGGCAAACAATGAAAATAATGTCCACTAACTTTGATTTTCAGATTAATATCTTGAATTTTTAATTTGTATCCCATGACATTAGTAGAGGGTATCTCTTCCAATGTTGTCTATGCATATGTGTTTTATAACGCAATATGTTTTCAACTGGTAAAGATTATGTTTACATCTATAAAATAATTTATTTGTATTTTTATATTGATGAATTTTAACAGTGTAAGTAGTTATTTTCTAACTTTGTAATCAAATATATAAAAATAACAAACACAGTAAGAGACGAACTATCACAACAACTATATTTTATATCTTTTATTTAGTTTTCGGAGTCGATTTTAATTGTATTTAGTATTAACTATTGCTGGTAAAGAAATTTCTATCATCTTAGTTTCATGGTGTTGAATGTTTAGAATTTTTATTTTTAAAAATCATGATTGACATATGTATTAACATTTTTAATTTGAAGTTGAACAATAAACGACAAAATACATTTAATTTCGGTTATTAATTTGAATTCCACTTGTATCTTTTGATAAGTGAATATATCCGTTAATAATCATCAACCACTAAATCTTATTTAATACTTCCTCCGTTCCTAAATGATCCATATTTTAAAAAAATATGTTGTTTCTAAAAGATTCATTTTTTACATTTTCAATGTATGTAATAATGGAAAATTGTAAACATCAAAAACATTAATTGTGTTTACTGAATTTTGATTGGTCAAAAGTTATAAGAAATAGCTAAACACAGAAAATATTTTCAAATTTTATTATCAAATTTTAAGTGTTTTCTTAATAAGTGTGAAAATTCCAAAACATAGATCATTTAGAAACAGAGAAAGTAGCTGTGAAACTAATATTTTCTCTATTTGAATAAATGAATTTGTTAGTTTTTCTCTCACAAAAATAGATTTTGAATTTGTATACTTTTTATTTGTTAATGATGATATATTATAGATTTCATAAATAATTCATCCTCCGTGTTTAATACTTGATTTTTTAAAAAGAAAATTTTTGTTCCAAATTAGATGATGTTTTAAAAGTTTAATGTAAAGTTTATTAACTTTGTATGTTGTTTGACCATTTATATAATGAAATTTATTTTATTGGTTAATTTATGGTTAGGCAAATATTTAATGATGTTTTTATATAGAATATATAAAATGTCATCTAATAAAAATCTGAGGGAGTAAAAATGTATACAATTATTATTGGTCAAGAGTGATGAGACATTATTTTAAAGGATGTATTTATAACTAAACATTAAAAATTAAAATGTGTGAAAATTTGAAAGAGTTTATCAATTAAAATGGTGAGAGTGATATATATAGCTGACAGATCAACAAAATATAATTTTCTCGTTTGGTTAAATCATAAATGTAAAACGAAATGAAAGGGAACTAAATTTGGTAGGAAACTGACGCTGACTTATTATAAAACTAAATCATGTCTCAGTTGTCAAGTTTGGCTCCCACCCAAACTTTTTTTAAAGAAAGTCTTAAATCGGCGACGTTATTCTCATACAACGCGTGAAGAAGTCCATGCAATGCCATTAATGGAGTTGAACTAGGCCTGGGCATTCGGGGTCCCAATCGGGTTTCGGTTTTATCCAATCGGATTTCGGTTTTTCGGGTTTATCAAAATCAGCCCCATTCGGATTATATGAAAGTTCGGTTCGGGACCGGTTCGGATTCTATCGGGTTCGGGTCGGGGTTAGTAAATCTTCAAAGAACCGGTACAACCCAATATACTTTCGGGTTCGGGTCCCAATCGGTTTTTCGGTTCAAAAGTACCTGATTTTTACCTATTTTATAACCAAAACATGAGTAAAATCGGTTCTTCAGTTTTAAAATACCTGATTTGTACCTATTTTGTAACCAAAACTTAAGTAAAATCGATTCAAAAATAAGGAACATCAACCGTGATCATTCAAAATCAAACGAAAAGTAAACATATTTACTGATAAAAAGAAAACCAGATAAATAAAAGCATAAAACGAAAACCAAGTTCTCATGAAATGAGAAACATTGTTTAACGAAAACAAAATCAAAATCTAAATACTTCAAAATTCAACGGCCATCTTTAACCATCAACCTTCATGTAATAGAACCACCAACCTTCATGTAATAGATAAGTATTTTATATGTTCAATATTTCTTAGTGTATTTTGGATACATATTAGGAATTGAGATCATGTTTGGTACAAGATCTTTTCGAGGTTTTGAATGTTTCGGGTTCTATCGGATATCCATTTAGATTCAGGTTCGGTTCGGATAATACCCATAACCCGAAATACCACAAAACAAGACCCATTTGGTATTTATGTCGGGTTCGGATCGGTTCGGATTCATTTTTATCGGATCGGATTCGGTTCGGGTTTTCGGGTTCGGTTTATTTGCCCAGCCCTAAGTTGAACTGTTTGCATAAGTAAGAAAATATAAACGACTTTTGTACTGAAGTATAAGATCAATTGTATTTTTAACCAGGGCCGGGCCTGAACACAAGCTAATAAAGCATGTGCTTCAGGGCCCGAACGGCTATTATAGTTTATAGGGCCAATCTGTACGTAAAGTTGATGTAGCTCTATTGGTTAAAACATCATGCCTTTATCTCAAGGTGACGGGTTCGACTAACGAGGAAGCAATTTTCAACTTTTTTATATATTTTCTGAAAGTAAAGGGCCAAAAAATTTTTTTTTGCTTCAGGGCCCAACTTTTGCAGGCACGGCCCTGTTTTTAACCAGCTAATTTTCGTTTATTATATTGTGGTTTTTACTTAAGCAAACCCCACTAGCAGTACTAGTTGTTCGAATAGAGCGGATAGAGCATGTGCCTTCTTCATATTGCATATTCAAGGTAAGTTTCGAGTTGTGTATTTGACAATAAATATCCGTTTCCGCCGTATTTCCCGGTTACTTGAGAAATTGAGTAATAATGATCACTAACTTACTGGCGAAAATAAAAAATACAAGTATAAAAAGCACTTGTCCTAAGTGTAATAATTGGGTATATGATAAACTCATTATCGGTGTTAACGGCGACAAAAAAGCACTTGTCCTAAGTTGTCCATGCCCACTCCTTTGCTCAAACAGACGCAATGTTTTGTTGATGCAGCTTGGATCTCGGCGACAAATAAGAGATGTTTTGGCTGGATTTTCAAGGACCCTATAACAGGATCTACATGATCCATGTTTTCAAACCGCAGCCATGTCGGTCCTGCTCTTATTGCAGAAGCTTTTGCGGTTAAAGCTGCACTCTCAGATGCAGTATCTTTGGGGTTCACCTTGGTCATCTTTTGGTCTGACTCGAAAACGCTCGTATCTACGCTGTCCTCACAAGACAAGCTCATTGACATTTAAGGAATCTTGCATGACATCTCTGTGGATCCCTTGTATCTATCTCCTTTAATTATGTTCCTCGTCTTGAAAATAAGCATTATATGCTCCTTAAACTTGAATTCTAGTAGTAATGAAAGTATGGTTTGTTCCAAAAAAAAAAATCAAATGGCAAACATGGCCAGGAATCAAAGAACGAGAGTAGATTATAGAGTAAGAGCGAACAATATATTATATACATAAACCGCGGTCTAATGATCGATTGTAATTCTTAGTAAACCGGTTTGGGAGACACTGGGCTAGAGAAATAGAAAGGTTCAAGGATGTATAGGTCCAAGTTGTCGCGGCTAATGAACTTGGAGCTGTCAGAAGAGAGTGTAGCTCCGGTGACACCTTTGTTGACATTTGTCGGAGTCTTACACGTGGAGACCGGAGAGCTCTCAAGCTTCACTTTGCAGCCGTTGATGCTCTTCACCTTGTGGGAGAGTCCGTACGTGATGAAGTAGAAGTATCCTTTCAAGTCCGTTGGGTAGCTCGAGAGTGTAGCCTTAGCCACTAGCCTTCCGTTTGAGTCCACGATAGGACACACAACATTGACCTTGGCCCCTGTCAAGTACATCACCTATTTAATTCAGTCTCAATCCACGTATGCAAGAGTAAGCAAAAAGCCCAAGTAGAGATCAGAGCTTGGACGGTGATATACTGATATGGAATATTTCTGCTAAACTTCAGATAAAACAAAATATCATGAATTTTCTTAAAAAAATAGACCTCCAGTTTTCAGTTCTAAATTAAATGTGAATTTTAAGTAACATTGAATAAAAAAATATTTAAAAAAAAAAACGATTCACAAATTAGTAATTACTCAACTTCCCCCCCCCCCCCCCCCCCCCCCCCCCCCATAAAAAAGGTTTTGCTTTTCAAAGTGAGTTATTTGGTTCACGATATGTTTTTAAATGGGAAATGATATGATCGCGTAATATGAAACTGCACCTTGGAGAGGGTAGGTTTCGTTGCCAGATTTACAGAAGATGAGACCTTCGATGGCGATTTCAGTGTTTGGCAAGTATGGAGTCTTAACCGGAGATGTGAAGTTGGTGGGCGGAACGTAAGGTTCTGAAGGAGTGTGCGTGGTTGGTGGTGGCACGTAATAATCAGCAGTGGCCACAACCATCACCAGTGCAAGAAGGAGGAGGAGGAAGGAAGCGCCGGTGCCTGAGGATGTCATTATCAAAAGCTTTTCTTGATTGGGCGTTGTTTTGTTGGTAAATGTTTGATCTCAAGACATGACCTTAAATATATAGAACAAATGTGATAGAAATATTTTAAAAATTAGTATAAGATACGTGTCCATTAGAGGTTGGAGGGAAGAGACTTGATTGGGTGCACGTTTAAATTTGTGTCAACATAGTAGTACTCCAACTCCGGCGTGTGTGTTGAAGGCTTAAAAAAGTGTTATATAAGCATGAATAAAAAACAGATACATGATTATGTGATGATTTTAGAACATGACTAAAGGGAATTTTTAGGGTGGGTACTTAACAGAATATAGAAAAATCGTTTTTTTTAATTTTTAACTAAAAAAATTAAGAATCAACTCTTAAATAAGATATTTAAGAATCGTTTTTTAGTTTTTAGTCAAAAGTTAAAGAAACTGTTTCTTATATTCCGTTAAAAAAATCCATTAATCATGTTCGTAAGAATCTTTTAGTCGGAAATATGTCATATAATAACATCTCCATATAAACCTATTACTCTTGTTGATAAATTAAAAAAAAACTATTACTCTATGTCTCTATATATTAGTTTGATTTGTAATGAGATCTCCGATCATAATGGGCTATTATTGTCGATTTTTGTTAGTTAGTCAGCCCAATTTATATAATCAACAGCCAAACGATCAATTGGGCTACTGTTGGATTGAGCATTTTGCGGATTTTACAATTTTTATGGAAAACTACTGTTGTCTTTAATTTTGTGGTTTTACTCATTAAAAACACAAGCCATGAAATAAATTTAATTTGTACATTGCTCAGATAAATTTATGTACTACTGTTGTTGTAGATTGCTGAAATAAAAGAGCTCATGAAATAAATCTAATTTTGTTGGGGATAAGTATGAGTAGTTAGATCATTGTTGGTAACTGCAAAAAGGTTACGTTATAGAAGAAAAATAAGTTGGGTGGGGGTATATAATTAAAAAAAAAAAAGTTCTAGAAGAACTTGGTAGTCAAGCAAAAAAACTGCAACAGTGTAAAAAGGCCTTCCTCCGACTTGTCTCTCTCTATAAAAAGGCCAGTTCCCTCTTAGCAAGGAATAATTGGTCTTTCCTGTTCCAAAGAAAAACCTTGAATCATCTTTTTCCTATAAACCCTATAAGCAAGTTCTCTCTTTTTTTTGAAGTTAATTCTCTGTTGAGATATACGTTACCCATTTCAAGAAGAAGTATGTGTGGAGGTGCCGTCATTTCTGATTTCATCTGGTCATTGAGACGAGCTTCGTTTGCTGAGGCAGAACCGAGTCAAGTCGGCTACGAAGGCTGTGTCTCCATCGAGAAGCGTGTCTGCTCAGGCTCAGGTACACTCCCATTTTTTGTAGATAATAAAGAACTCTCTCTCTCTCTCATGAGTGGGTGGATAATTTACTTTTATGTCGTCGACCTGAACTGAACAGTTGGTGGGGAAAAAAGAAAAGAGAAGAAGAAAGAAGGCAAGAATAAGAGAGAGAGGAAGAATATGTACAGAGGGATAAGGCAGAGGCCATGGGGCAAATGGGCGGCTGAGATTCGTGACCCCAGGAAAGGTGTTCGTGTCTGGCTTGGCACTTTCAAAACCGCCGAGGAAGCTGCTCGAGCCTACGACTCTGCAGCCATTCGAATCCGTGGCGGCAAAGCCAAACTCAATTTCCCTAACGACGATTCTTCTTCGACCAGAAGAAACTGCATCATCAAGAAGAATAAAGAGGTATGTGGTGGTGATCATTTGATGAATGCTTGCGATCAGTCTCCTCCTCCTACAGACGACACGGAAAACCAACAAGTCAAACAGTTGTCGGAGGAGCTGATGGCGTACGAGGACTACATGGGATTCTATCAGATTCCTTATCTCGACGGCCAATCCTCGACGGAAGATGTTCCTCAACTCAGCCTCATTGGTAATCTCTGGAGCTTCCAAGACAACGTCTAAGAATTTATTCTCCCGGTTTATTATTCCTTTCGAATTTATCCGGTTTGCTCATCCAATCTTTGTTATCATCATTCCTTGTTGTTTTACCATTAACATTTCAAGTGTAATAAATGAACAGTTAAATGTTACTTTGTTTCGATCTTAAACGTAAAGCTTCGATTCACTTTAACCCAAATAAAATTCAAGTTTCAAAACATTAAACCTCTCTGTACGTCACCACTACACCACTATTTGTTCTGAAGATAAAATTTGGCAAATAAAATAATATATTTTAAAGATAACCTCTGACAATAAAGTTATTGTCTCGGAGAAACAGTGGTAACGGCGGCTGATGAATCTGTTGGCCTCTCTGGCGTGCCGGACATGGTTTTTTATTTCAGCGGTTCAAAGGCGTCTGACCCCGTTTCGCCACGTCATCAGTTCTGTTCCGTAAAAGGCCCAGCAAAGAGTCAACAAAGCTTATTCTTTACAGCCCAAAGACTAGCCCAAAAATACAATTTAAAGAAAGGATTATACAGTCAAAGGATCCACAAGTCCCAACGAACTGGCTATGATCATTTTCAGGCCAAGAGGGTTAAGGACTTGTTTTGATTAAAACACACACAAAAGCAAACTTGTTCGTTACTATTATTCAACATAAATAATTGGATACAAAGCGAGACAACTCTCCAAAATCTGAGGACCAACGTTGCCCTCCTCCCAAGAATATTAAAATTTATAGTTTCTTTCAGGATTTTATCATTTACTAATAACCTATTGAAGAAGTACTTGGTCAATGAAACTTTGGCTACAAAAAAAACAACACATATCAATCAGAGGGACCGATCATCTTCTCGGGAACAACAAGTGTATCAAACTCTTCTGCCGTCAGAACACCCAACTTCAGAGCCGCTTCCTGGAAAAATTTTAAGCACTCAGATTTCACAAACTTATACAGACAAGGAGCTGTTCAGAATAAGGGATTTTGGTTCTGCATTGAACAAGATCCAAAATAGAGGAGTATATACTTCTCACATACAGATACATCCCTGAACATATTTTCTAGTGTAGCTTTATCAATTTTCAAGTATGTTTGATTTCAAGATGAAGAAGGACAAAGAGTTTCTTGTGTTTACCTTCAATGTAGATCCTTCTTTGTGAGCTTTCTTGGCAACTGCTGCAGCATTGTCATATCCGATTTTCTGGTAAAAGGAGACAAAGGATTCGAAAACTTAGCATACGTGTAACTTCATTTGTAATCCTAGTGGGAAAATGGATGACGTAAAGGCAGATTTTAATATCTGAAGACTTACCGGATTCAATGATGTCACAAGCATAAGGGACTACAGAGACATACATCAAAAAAAAAAACAAAGAATCAGTTCCCGCCCGTGATCATATTCAACCCAACAGAGACGTACAGTAGCTTACCTCATGCAATAGCTTTGAGATCCGTTCTCTGTTGGCCTCAATTCCCCTCACACAGTTTTTCTCAAACGAAGCTGAGGCATCTGCTACCAATCTAATGGACTGTGTCAAAGAGGCGAGATCCAAAGGTTCAGATTGACAATATTTTATATACAATAAAACAAAATAGATCCACAACGGAAAGAGATTAACGTACATGCAAAAGAGCGCTTGCGATCACTGGCTTAAATACATTCAATTCGAAATGACCATTTGACCCACCAACTGTCACAGCTACATGATTGCCCATAACCTTCAATTTTGTAAAATGCAGCTCAAAAGAGTTAGGAAAGAATTTAGATCCCTCTATCAGTAAGCATGCATTGATGAACATAACTTACCTGAGCACAAACCATAGTCAAGGCCTCACATTGTGTAGGATTAACCTTCCCCTGAGAGAAAGAAAAAGAGATTTAAAATCATTTGAATCAAAAGTAATGAAAACGACAGAAGAACAAATTTGGAAGACTGCATTTATACAGGCATGATGCTGCTTCCTGGCTCGTTTTCAGGCAGAACAAGCTCACCAAGACCACATCTTGGGCCACTATACGAATTTATGCTTTAACTCATAAGAACATATAGTAAAAAATATTTTTAAGAAAAACGAGTGGATACATACATACCTTCCAAGAAAACGTATATCATTGGCGATCTTCATCAAGGATGTGGCGATTGTGTTAAGTGACCCACTGGTTTCAACACAAGCATCGTGTGCAGCCTGGAAAAATCAGAATAATTAAGCAACTGATTTCATATATCAACCATTTAAGAGCATCTTAATTTGTTTAGGGACTAACCAGAGCTTCGAACTTGTTTTCCGCAGTGACAAACGGCAAGTTTGTTTCTTCGGCTACTGCAGCAGCTATCTTTACGTCAAACCTATACAAATATTACCAACAGACAACAGTTAGACTAAGAGGGGTTGAACCATGGGATGTGAATAAAGTTAGAAATGAGATATACCCTTTCTTGGTGTTTAATCCTGTTCCAACAGCAGTTCCACCTTGTGCAAGCTGGCCAAACATTTTTAGCAAATTAGAAACCAATGAAAAATTGGACAAGTAGAGGGAAAAGCACATCCTCCAAAGATATCATTTTGCCAAACCTGATAGAGGCGGGGTAGAGTGCATGTGACCCTATTAAGCCCATACTTAACCTGCAATCATGAGATCCAAATTTTGAAATTGCATATGATTTTCACTTGTGCAAGACAAAGACAATTTAGTGAACAAAGAACATACTTGAGTAGCGTAGCCACCAAATTCTTGTCCTAGCGTCAAAGGAGTAGCATCTTGAGTGTGAGTTCTTCCAATTTTCACAATATCTTTGAACTGGAAGGACTGCCAGAAAAGGAGATAAGTTTGAGAAAATTAACAAACGCAACAGATAGGTGAGGAGGAGTATGAGATATAAATAAATATAAACACACTGAAGTGAGGTCAAAAGTAATTTATGATACTATTTAGTGCAAGTTTCATGTTGCAATTCAGAGAGTAAGTGTGCAAGTTGAGAAGAGAGGAGAGACCTTAGAGTGGAGAGTGGAATGCAAAGTTTTCAAACTAGGGATGAGCCTTGAATTAATCTCAGTTGCAGCTGCAATGTGCATGACCTAGACAAAATCAATAACACAGAGCGTCAGTAGGAACAAGAAAGAGCGGAAGCAATGGAAAGAAGAAGCTTACAGTAGGGAAAGTGTCGTTAGAGGATTGAGATCGGTTGACATGGTCATTAGGGTGGACACATTTATCACCACCAAGAATCTCAGCTGCTCTGTTAGCAATGACCTAAAGAGCAAAAGACATAAACACAATGCCTCCTTGTATATATATATATAGATGTGGCAAGAGAGAAAGTGACCTCATTAGCATTCATGTTACTCTGAGTGCCACTACCAGTTTGCCAAACAACAAGGGGGAAATGATCTCATAGAGCAACTTCCTGAGCAGCTTGCATAATGGCTTTCCCAATTGTTGGATCAAGACCATACTCCATGTTAACCTAAAATCACTCAGCTCATCACCAACGCATAGATGACAAGAAAATCTCCATAATACCTTGGCGGCGCACTTCTTCAAGACGCCAAAAGCGCGGACGATAGGCTCGGGCATACGCTCGCGCTCACCACCGATCTCGAAGTTCTGAAGAGAGAGAGATCCCCGAACTTATCGGAAGGAACTTGGATCGGGCCGAAGGTGTCTCTCTCCTCCCTAAACGTTGAATAAGATCTCATAGCACGCCGCAGCGCTGTTCCGCTGGAGAGACGCCGTGAAGCGACGTTAATCGCCATTGTGGGGACGGAGGTGGTGGAGAGTTTCGATATGACAGACGGAGAGATTAAAGATAGCTACAACAAAAAAAAACAAATTATATAATAACACACTTGAGAAGCGATTCTACCGAATCTAACTTCCTTGCTAAAATAACTTTTTCATTTTACCGCAGTTAAAATAGCTACTCCATTATGAATCCATACTATAAAACAAACAACTCTTTACATGCAAATCTTTCACATTTTTTTTTTTTGTTTATGATCAGAAGATAAATCCAAAACTTTAATAAAGCAAATAACTTTGCAATTGAACAGCCAACTGCTACATCACGAGCATTCACATCATCCACTGACCTGTTTCCTTCACACACATTCACTCCACAAAGATTGTATGTCTAGTATAATTGGGATGGTAAATAAAAGCTTAGTTTTATACCCCTTTTTTGGTCAAGCAGGTCTCATACGTAGGAAACTGAATGGCAACGTGACTAATACCACCTAGTGCAGGCACAACTACACCCGCTCTCATTCCTTGTGTCTGCTGGAGGATTCAAAGACAACAGATTCTTATTGTTAAGCAGGGCAGGGTAAATACTTAACCGTTCCTTCTTTGATTGAGAAGAAGAAAAAGGTACCTGAAGACGAGTCTTGACAACCCAAAGAGGATGATTAGTGGCACTGGTCCAGAGGCAGCCATTACGTTAGCACCAACGCCGCTGAGTTTGTGATCCTCATCTAATTGCATGTGACAAGATTAACTCCCATTGTTTGTTTAAGATAACTGGAAGCAGAAACAAAGTAAAGACTGACCATTTGAAATTAAAAAGCTCTTGAGTTGGTCCTACATTGTGAAATAAACCTGCCAAAAAAAAAGGAAAAACTTACAAAACTTGTTTAGAACAAGCAATCTACTTCCTTTGCTCCAGGATCAAACAAGTAGTAGAACAAGTTGAACTCACTCACCGCCCAATTTCGAGAGAAGAGCCATGACGGTAGGGGTATAAGCCACGCATGCCTTCTTGCTTGAAGATATGCTCAAGACTCCCAACATATAACACTACCTGACCAACCAAAAGGCACATAAACATAACAGATTAGCAATTGAAATCTATTGGCGGGTGACAGCAAGACATAATAGAAAAAAAGGAGAAACCTTTGATGTTGGCCACGTGACCAAATGTTTCATAATCCTAATATCAGCTCTCATTCTCAAGCTCCTCCTGACCATCTCCAATCTCACAAGCTTCTTCTTCCTCATCACATGATTGCACGGAAACAAACAAACATGCACATCATCATCACATGATTGCAAACACGCATTTTTTTAAAAACGTTTAAAAAACAAGAGGGGAAAACTGTATATTGCCAAGGATTGATAGGAATAACAAAGTGATCTCATAAGTGTAAAAGTCAAATGGAACCTAACCTCTCTAACAATCATTCAAATAGATAGGATGCTAGTTCCTAATTGTTTCTACATTATGAATATACACATAAGCTTCTTCCTTTTTCAATCTAAGAAAATATAGAATATTGCCAAGAACTGATAGGAATAACAAAATGATCTCATAAGTGTTAAGTCAAATGGAACCTAACCTCTCTAACAATCAATCAAATAGACTGGACGCTAGTTTCTAATTGTTTCCACATTATGAAGATACACATAAGCTTCTTCCATTTTCAATCTAAGCAAATATAAAATATTGCCAAGAACTGATAGAAATAACAAAATGATCTCATAAGTGTTTTCACATTATGAAGATACACATAAGCTTCTTCCATTTTCAATCTAAGCAAATATATAATATTTGCCAAGAACTGATAGAAATAACAAAGTGATCTCATAAGTGTTTCCACATTATGAAGATACACATAAGCTTCTTCCATTTTCAATCTAAGCAAATATAGAATATTGCCAAGAACTGATAGAAATAACAAAATGATCTCATAAGTGTTTCCACATTATGAAGATACACATAAGCTTCTTCCATTTTCAATCTACGCAAACATTATATATTTGCTAAGAACTGATAGAAATAACAAAATGATCTCATAAGTGTTTCCACATTATAAAGATACACATAAGCTTCTTCCATTTTCAATCTAAGCAAATATAGAATATTGCCAAGAACTGATAGAAATAACAAAATGATCTCATAAGTGTTTCCACATTATGAAGATACACATAAGCTTCTTCCATTTTCAATCTAAGCAAACATTATATATTTGCCAAGAACTGATAGAAATAACAAAATGATCTCATAAGTGTTTTCACATTATGAAGATACACATAAGCTTCTTCCATTTTCAATCTAAGCAAATATATAATATTTGCCAAGAACTGATAGAAATAACAAAGTGATCTCATAAGTGTTTCCACATTATGAAGATACACATAAGCTTCTTCCATTTTCAATCTAAGCAAATATAGAATATTGCCAAGAACTGATAGAAATAACAAAATGATCTCATAAGTGTTTCCACATTATGAAGATACACATAAGCTTCTTCCATTTTCAATCTAAGCAAATATATAATATTTGCCAAGAACTGATAGAAATAACAAAATGATCTCATAAGTGTTTCCACATTATGAAGATACACATAAGCTTCTTCCATTTTCAATTTAAGCAAATATATAATATTTGCCAAGAACTGATAGAAATAACAAAGTGATCTCATAAGTGTAAATTCAAATGGAACATAACCTCTCTAACAATCATTCAAATAGACAGGATGTTAGTTTCTAATTGTTTTCACATTATGAATACATAAAGCTTCTTCCATTTTCAATCAAAGTAAATAAAGAATATTTGCCAAGAACTGATAGAAATAACAAAGTGATCTCATAAGTATAAATTCAAATGGAACATAACCTCTAACGATCAATCAAATGATGGGACGCTAGTTTCTAATTGTTTCCACACTATGAATATACACATAAGCTTCTTCCTTTTTCAATCCAAGTAAATATAGAATCTCCCCAAAAAAAAAAGATTTGAAAAAAATAGAAAAAGAACGAAATTAGATACCTTGAGCAATGGGGATTCTCATCTTTTCTTCCACCATCTATCGCTTGAATCTTCTCGGCAGACTTACTTCCTCTTTCACCTTAACTCTTTGCTGCAGAGACACAAAACACCAACCAACAGTCAGGCCTCAGTCAATTTCTACAAATAATCCGTAAATTTTTCAATATTTTTGATCAGAGAAACTCATACCTCTCAGTTCTGAATTTCAATGAAGTGATCTTAACCTGCTTCTTCCTTGATTTTCTGCTTCCTTCCCACTCTCAAATCACTGAAACATCATCAGATCAAACAAGTTGAGAAGACTATAAACCGGCTGCTGTCCCCAGGACCGAAGCATTGGGGTCAAAGACCAATTCATTTGGATTGTAATGGAGTGTAGTGTAGACTGTGTAGTTTAGATGGAATGAAGAAGAAGATATATATATAGATAAGGGAAAATAATGTTACCGTTACTAGTAAATGGCTAGAGTCTTTTGGTTTTCCCTATAAAATTATTTATTTTGTTTTTATAATCATGTCCGTTGGATGATAAATGCAATTTAAAGAGAACATTAAATTTTTTTTAAGCAAACTCGATAAAAGTAAATCCTTTAACACTAGCCCTCGGATCAAAACTTTTGCTTGGTAGAATAAGCTTATATTTCTAGGGAAACTGTTATTAAAGATTCATCCTTGTGGGATCTAAAGGAATGTAATGGCTAAGAATTATACCTGGTAATGTTGTTGACATTTCTGGACAACCCCTTGGTGGGTCCTCTTCTCACCACATTGGTCCAACAAGACAAGCGCAGGTATTCATTCCTCTCTGGCTTCTATTTGGAGAATTTCCCCAGCCCGAAATGGAAGCTCTCCACATTCACGTAACCTCATTGGTGGGTTCTATCAACTGCGCCTGACACGAACACGAATTCATCTCCTGTAACTGCTGCATCCAACAAGTTCATCTCAAGTCAGGTTTATAATCAAATCTACTTGGAGAAACTAGATCCTCTTGTGCCTTGGCGCAACATAGTCTGGCTTAAGCGTGGGGACAGATTGATTACCTGGGGGGGGGCAGCATTACAGAGGACAATTGTGGAATTATTAGGAGGAGGATGAGAATTAGCGGAGGACATATCTCGGATCTGAACAGAGAGGAACCTTATGGCCGAGAGAGAACGATCTCTGCTCAGATATTCCCGACACTTATTTCTCCCTCTCTCTTACGCAAGTCAACGGAGTTTTAATGAATCTGAAGAAAAACAGAACAGGCCGTGTTTGTGTTTTTCCTTTACCACGTGGGAGAGAGAGAGGCTGTCCGATTACTCAATTCAATATTCTCCTCCCTTTTTTTTACTATTTGTTTTCTCATTCTATTTACTTTAAAAAATGTTTTTTTACCTGAGCAAGTTACATACAAACCTGGCCCCTTTTAAATTAAATATAGTTAGCATGGGCCACGTAGAATCCAAACTATAACGTCAATGATTAAGATTACTACGGAATCTCTAATAATATTTATTAACACAATTCACTAAATCATCGAATCGCTCTATATGACGGTTTTGACGCGTCACCTACTTGTAACATGTGACATTGCTGGTTTCACAAGATCATAACCACAAGTAAAGATACGATTACAAAGCGTAGTTGGTCAAGCAAACAAAAATAGTCAACCAAATAAGTATACATTATTTCAATTTATTACGTTTAATTTTTTGAATTTCCGTTGATTATTTAAAATTTAAATGGTTTAGGTGATCAAATTTCTCCTAATGCCCCTATAAATTTAGGTCAAATCTTGTATTGTCCCCGGTGAAACCATTGTCTGGCTCCGCCACTGCCGTAAACTAAGAATTTAACAAGGATAAAAAAAGGGCAGTTAGATGTTAGGCCGTAAATGCAAACCATTTTTATGTATGAGTGGATAAACTATATATCTGATTAATTTATTATTTTATAGTTTCAGAAAATGTAAGTTTAACACAGATTACAGTCACAACTCTTAAAATCGATGATCCACATACATATGTAATTCGCTAAGCGGTGAGAGTACATGCAATAGAATCAGAGGAAGGTTTAGGTACATTGCGGTGAACCAGAGTCCCCTGCGCCATCAACATGGATTTGTAAATCTCCACCAGCTTCTTCTCCTCATACTCCCTCGACCTCGACGCTATTGCCGGAGAATTGGCGAGGCGCAGCATCATATTGACGTAAGAATCTCGAAGCCGCGTTAAAAGCTTCTTAGGGGACGTCTTTCTCAAGACCCTCAGCTTCCGCACTATCTTGATCCTCCTCCAAAACCGTCTCTTCCGGGTCGGATCCGAGTTCGACTTCTTAGCCGAGCCATCTAGCCTTTCGTATCCTCGTCTTGACTTCCGCCAATACCTTATCTTCATCACACTCTCTCACTCGATGTATATATCTCTTTTGTTATCTATAGATCTAGAGAGAGAGGAATGAGCAGTGGAGACTTTTAGTTAGCGAGAGGGAGACTTTTTGGTTTGTTTATAAAGAGCACGGATCTATGTGCATATTCCACTACGTAAATATCATGCGATATATTTATTTTATTTATCCCGGAATAATTAAAAATGGTTCACGTAGGAAAACATTAAATTTAGGTAAGCTTATTGAGTTTCTCACCCCAACAAACAACGAATGATGTTCAAAAAAAAAAACAAACAACGAATGATGATATTATCCAGAATGGAAAGTCAACACTCAAATTTAAGAAGCATGCAAAAAGACTTGGTTAATTTGCTACTTTTTGGGGGAAATAAATAAATTCATTAAAAAACGCAATGAGATGCGCGTTAACAGCGAGATAATTGCTGGTTGCAATAAATGTGTAGTAATACCCTCAACCTCCCCTCCCCCCTGAAAGAATCGTGAGCGTTGGATCTCTTTTCCTCCCCCTCTCTCATGTGAACTACACTTTTATTGTTGGAAAAATACAACCGAGTTTTATTCCTAGGCCTTTTGAAGTGGGGACTGTAATGTCTACAACCATGACAATGTGTTTTGGTGTATTTTGTCTAGATGATGTTATAATTGATATAAAAAAGGAAAGAACAAGTTTAGATTGATTCATATAAGTGTCATGTATGTAGTTGTAACTTTGTAAAGAATAACTCACCAATGTCAACTCACATAAGGGAATTATAAGAAATGAGAAAAAGAAAGTAAAACTATTATGATTATCTTCGGTACTTTACCAAAGAGAAAAGGAAACTTTGGTTCAAAAGAGTTTCAAAAATGAAACACAAATCTCAACATAAAATCACCAGGACGCCAGATACTACAAAACGTATCTCAGTTAATATAAAGTGTCTATCGACTCCAAAAAAAAAAAACTGTACTTGTCTCCATCATATTTTTAACCAACCTTAATAACTTTAATAATAAAAAGAAATATATATCATAGTATAACTAACTAACTAAATGTTGACAGTACTTCTAATAAACTGAACATGTATTGTTTTCAATTCATTTTTTTGTAGCATTGTACTTGGTGTTACTCATATAAGCCATACTAATTTCTTAATTAACGGTTCTTAACATATCTCACTGTTCAATAAACCTACCTATTTATTGCAACAGAATGATCTAACTAGTGTTTACTTTTTCTGCTTTTAACTTGACCAGAACTTGCATCTCTTTTGGGACAAGGGCATTTAGAGAATAGAAATTCATAAAGTAAGACCCAAAGTACATCTCCATTGAAAAATATCTAAACATGTTAAAGACCCACAACAAAGTAACCCTTTATGTAACTCTCTCGAAAAACAATGTAGCTTTGTTCGTAACATATTCATACTTCTTGTAATGAGCATCAAAATAAAACCAGACTTGTTAAGTCACTCCTGTGACAAAAGAGTGCATTTATATTACATACATGTTGAACTAAAGCGACCCGATCTATAACATTGAACCTTGTGCTGGTGTGACTCTCACCCATAGAAAACCGATTTTTCTCTTTTCTTTCCTAGAGTGAAAAACTCTTACATTTTCTTCGCTATATATATACCATCTTATAGAAAAAATGGCCACAGCCTAAAGGAGTTTAGAAAACAAACATACTATATTATCATCATCAACTTTGTGAAACCTTTCTCAACGTTTTTTGTGATTTTACCTCGGAGTCGCTTTATCTTAGTGCTATAATTAGATTAATTTCGGTTATTAGTGTTTATATTATATTAGAGCAATTTTTCAAATAACTTTTAAAAAAAAAGTTTTTGTCACAATAATAATTTTTTTTTAAAAAGATCAAAATATCATTTTTTATTTTAAAAAAATCACAAAACCTAAACCCTAAAAAGTAAAAGATAAATATTAAAATTTTCAAAATAAAATAGGACTATATTGATCAATTTATTTTTAAAAAACTTAAAACTGGATATTTGAGTGAATTGCCCATACTTTTTTGGTTTTTAATTATAGAAGATCCAATTTTTTGTCCAATCAAGTTTTTGTAAAAATACAAGGAAAACTAATAATTCCTTTTATAAAAAACTAGTAACTTATATAAATAGGCCATAAGTTTATACATAGCCCATGAAAACGTAAGTTTACAGTTTTGGCGGGAAAACGTAAGTTTACAGTTTTGTCGAAAAACCGCGTTTTTGCGGTTTTGACGGGAAAATGCGTTTTTTCGGTTTTGGCGAGAAACCGTGTTTTTATGGTTTTTGCCGGTAAAATACGTTTTTGCGGTTTTGACGAGAAACCGTGTTTTTACGGTTTTTGCCGGTAAAATGCGTTTTTGCGGTTTTGGCGGAAAAATGCATTTTTACGGTTTTGACGAGAAACCGTGTTTTTACGGTTTTTCCCGGTAAAACGAGATTTTTACGTTTTGGCATGAAAATACAATTTTTGATTTTGGCGAAAAATCACGTTTTGTGGGTTTTGTGGAAAAACGCGTTTTTGTGGTTTTGGCATGAAAACGAGATTTTCGTGTTTTTCGGTTTTGGCAGAAAAACACGTTTTGGCAGGTAAACGACAAATTCGTTATCTCAAATTCGTTATCGAATTTGATAAATAGCTCTCTCTCTCTCTCTCTCTCTCTCGCGGGAAAAAGTTGCAGGAAACCCTAAACCGATCCCAAATTCGTTATCGAATCGAGATGGCAGGAGGAGGAGGTGGGTAGTTTTGGATTTCAATTACTTTTTGTAGATTAATGGTGATTGATTAATGTGGTAGGTGATGCGGCGTTACAAAGGCGGACGGGAGTGTGGTGGGACCTGAACTCGTGTCCGGTTCGTGTGCGTGGGTGCATAGAATCAGCGGTGCACAAGCAGATGGGTCATCGTTCTAAAGTCGTCATCTATGCCATGGGCAACCTAGAATACATCTCTAGTGACCTCTTGGAAGAGATAGCTTCCTCTGGAATCCTTCTTGTCCACGCTCCCTGCGGTGGGAACGACTTCAGAAAGATAGACGGCCAGTTATCCTTGACCAGCAGCCAGTAGCTCAGAAAGTTTTTGTGGGAGAGTTTGTCTGGGAAACTTTATTGAATGACAACATCACATGTGAGATGATGACCGTGAATGAAGATGAACCTCTCTGCATTTGCGACATATGCGATGACACTTTCGAAATATGTGCCGAATTCATCACTCATCTCAAGAGTGAACAACACATGAAGGAGTTGTCTGATATAGTGCCTAGAGACTCCTGGTACTGTAAGCCTATGCATTTTTGCCATGTTTGCAATTATCCCGGCTACGACGAATATAACATGCTCCTCCATAACCAAAGTGAAGATCATCATCGCAAGGTAAAGCATCCTTGCCTCTTCTCTACATTTATATTGTATAACCAACTCTCTGTATCTATAAAAAATTTGATCCCATTTGGCCTTCGTTTTGTAGTTAAGTTATTTCTTTGTTGTTCACTCACACTCTATTTTCCCGTGGTTATCATATATTATATATATATATTTGAAATTGAGCTCATACATGTTAGTCTCGTGGAACTAAAAGCGGCCCGATCTATAGCATGAACCTTGTGCCGGGTGTGTGACTCACTCACCCAAACGTTTCTTTTGTTCCCTAAAGTGACAACTCTTACACTTTCTTGGGTGTATATAATATCTTTATAGAAAAGAAAATGGCCACAGCCTATAAAGAGTTGAGAAAACAAACATACTATATCATCATCTTTCTCAACGTTTTTGTGATTTTATCTCGGAGTCGCTTTATCTTAGAACGCATATGTGCGTTTGTACCAAAATAAGATTCAGCGTTTGACAGCATTGCATCCACGTCGTGCTTAAACGACCCCATACTTCTGTAGTACCGATTCTCTACTCTCTGGTGAATCAGCTCTGGGTATAAAGGAACTGGGAACCTGCAAAAAATTTTAAAGTGTAACGATGCTGAGTGGATGATTCATACCGCTACTACGTACACAAGAATATCCACATGAGTTGCCACAAAATAGCATTGCAGAAGAGAGCAAAGCGTACCTATTGCAGAAATCCATCTTTTGAGCAGCTTCGTTTAGCTTTTGGATTCCATAACTATCCTGATAGTAACAGAAAAAAAGTAACGGTTAAGAGGCAAGCAAAGATAAAAAGAAAGAAAGATAGAGAAATGGGCAGGAGAGAAGACAAAAAAAAAACACCTGATACTTGCTGATTGACTTCACTAGTCCAGCAAATAAAGAAAGTAGTTTCTCTCTTGGCTCTTCGTCCATGGTAGAGATTTCCCAAGGAAACTGGGGATTGTCAAACTCCCAGGGGCTGTGGAGATTCGTGTCCCCAGTTTCATAGACAACTTTGTATCTCTCCCATGGACTGTCTGGGAAGTTAGGGCACTTAACCTGTGAAGCCTCGATCCTTCCTTCCCACCAAGAACCGCCTTCACTGGATTCGTTTCTCCACCACACACGGCATTCATCTCCGACTTCCCAGTTTGTCTTCATTGCAGCATCGTATCGAGTCTTCTCCACAATAAAATCCGGAAAATTAATGAGGTCAGGCAGTGTTAGTTGGAACTCTTTGCGGGAGGCATGCGACGAAGAAGAATCCAGAACCCTGAGAGTCATTTTGCAGCAGCTCTCGCCAGAACCAGGATATGTATCGTAGTTGAGTTTCTCGACTTTACAAAACTCTACCGCTCCTAGGTTTCGAGGAAGGTACCTTGATCGGTCGCTGTCATTTAATTCTCTACTGTCTAGGAACTCTTTATGACCCTAAGAAACGACAACCAGAGAAAGCTGTCATTTAATTCTCTTGATCTAAGTAATTAATACATGAAACTACCAGCCAAAAGAAAAGAACATACCTGCTTGAAGTAAACAACTTCATCCCCAAGCTGGGGTATATAACGGCAGCCTTGCTCGTGTTCTGACAACATCAACCATGAGACTTTCCTTGCCACATTATTCAACCTTATCCCGGTATTAAGACTTTGTTTGCTGGTACTTGCAGACCGGGACCTTGAAGTAGAAGGCCATTCTTCAAGTGATGCACCATCATACGCGCTTGTGGAAGGAATTTCTTGTTTCTTTACTTTATCTATAGACCTCAAACGTAATACACTGTTTCTTGCACTAGACTGACTTGAAGTGGCCTTCAGTCTCATAGATCTCTTCCTACGTATCACATCGGCTGTAGCTTCTCCAAACTCAGCGTTGTGAGCAGGAGAGTTTCTAACATTATCTCTCACAGGTCCAGAGTCCATAACAGGATTCATGGAAGAGGGAGCTGTGGATGCAAGACCTTCTCCACCATCTCCAAAATCATCTGCTACCTCATCAGGCTCTATTTTTAGAGGACTGCTGGGGTGCCGAAGCTTTAATCTCAGTCGTCGAACTTTCTTCGGAATAATCTCCTCGGCTTCCATGGAAGTATCTACATCACAATGTCTTCGCTGAACACAGAATGGTTCAACAATTGACAAATCTTCATCCCTGCAAGAGAAAACAATGGATTAGATCGTTGATATTTAATATAAGCATAAATTTTCTTAGTAATCATAACCAGATTTCTTTGCCGTACCCATTAGATGTTTGGGCTTCTACAATGTTCTCAGACTCGGCTAATTTGGTGGATTCACAAAGAGGAGTCTCTTCCCTCCACTTGCACATAGTCTGGTCCTGATCTGAAGATTTTATCAATTGATTATTTGCCTTTTCTCTCTGTGGCGTATTCATAGAATGGGGCACATCCTGACACCATGACGCACCTTTTGCATCTACAGAACTTGACCCAGCTTCTCTAGAGTATATACCAATTACTTTGTGATTATCCTCCAAAGATTTCGAAGAAACATGCTCCAAATCAGCTTGACTCATTACACTTCTCTTGCTTTCCACAGACTCTGTTGGCTTCTTAACCGAGATCTTTACAATCAATCTTTTCTTTTGTTTGTCATTTGAAAGAGATTCCAGCTTCTGAGATGGCTTTTCCAACTGTTGCAAAGGTGATGCGCTTCTATCAGAGTCACTATTGGATGAATCATCAGCTTCATCCGAAGAGCTTCCAGAAATCTTTGAAAGCAAGGACCGAGCATTTTGCGCGGCTGCTCTTTGCGGTCGTGATTCCTTGACATCAGAATATCTTCTTTTTGAAGCCTTCACGCCAATTCTTCTGTTTTTGATTCTCTTATTTCCAAATTCGGAGCTATCAATCTCATCCAAAATCCTCTTATCACGCCTTCCAGATGAAGTAGCCACATCAGCCTGAGAAAACGGGAGTTAGTCAATAGATAACAAATAACAAAATCGCATGAGATGAACAAAACATACTCTAGGATGTTGTCTTCGTCTTTTCCGATTATAACTATTTTCGTAAATATTTTCCATGTCACTGTCCTCGGAACTGCACTCAAGTTCATTTGAAGAGTTGGAACATGGGCTTGCCTTAGCTCCATCAGAGGAAACTTCAGCATTGTACTCCGAATCATTGTCATCACTCAGAACTTCATGTTCTGGTTCCCAGTACATAGCATCTATAAACTCAGGCAGTGGCTCGATCAATCTATCCAGATCTGCCAAAGGAGGCATAATATAATCTTGACCTAGACTAAAATCAGGGCCAACAGAAAACTTTATCGAGGAAGGACGCCATTCGACTCCTAATGCACCCAGTCTGCGTTGCTGAAACATTGTCTGGTCAGGTTCTGGATACGGAATCATACCTGAAAATTTTTAAAACAAACACCAAGAATATATGCCATGAATAACCAATATCTTGCATAAAAGACATAAAGATAAGCTTTTGGGTACAAACTTGAATCACAAAGAAGATCTTGAAGGTTCCTCCGATGGGGAAGAAGCTGAGTCTCCTGCACCGTGGAAATTATAGCTTTAAATTTAGTCACAATGAAACTGCAAGGATATCATTCATACATCTCCGCCTTTTTAATTCGATAAATGCATAAAAGTGTGCATGTTTCGGTGAGCTCTCTTTAAAAGAACGCAACAATAACTAGAAGCAAAACAGGAGATACAAGTATTTGAAACCAACCTGATCAAGAACATGTCCATTGGTATCTCGAATAAGAGGACGGTAATCACCAAGGAAGAACTTACACAAAACAAGAAAAGACAAAGGATCAGAAAGCAATAGAGGATCACTAAAAACTGCAGCCATATATAAGAAAAAGATTATGCATTAGGGATGCAAAATCCACAATACCTGGTCGTATTTTGCAGCTTTTTGAGACTCTCCTTGTCCCGTGTTTAGAAAATATATCTGGCCAACTTCATCTGAAAGCACAATAGATGTCCCATCTCTACACAGGGCCAAGGACAAAAACATCATAAGTAATTGATTCCATACACTTCGCTTGACTAAATAAATGATTTACAAACAGATGTCTTGCTAAACGAAATATGAATATTGTATATCACACTGGAAATGCATAACATGACTATTTCCTCTAGTTTCAGACTCAAGAGTCGAATGCATGTGTTAACAGAGACTATTGAAGATCTTATCCTGCATGTTCTATCAGTCACTTACTGTGAAAACTTTCCATCAACCAACTTAAATCGCCCGATATCGTATACTTTGATTGGTATACCCTCCCATATCTAGAAAAAAAATATCGGAGGTAAGTGATGCTACTAGTAAGATCAAGGACTATTATTTGCAAAAATAAAAACGAAACTCACATCCCAGATGATTGTTTTCCCATCATAGCCGGCGCTCATAGCAATCCGTGGATTGAATGGGTGAACATCCAAGACATAGGACTACCAAAAGGACATAAGTGAGACAGATCATATACAATATCAGTAATTCCCAAAGCAAGTTGTGGGAAACTTGAAGATAAACGCAATCGAAAGAATGGACATTCGGAGAAGTTCAACATCAAATGAGAACTACAATAAACTACAGTGAAGCATACAATTTTTTAAAAATAAAAACTAACATACATCCAACTAAGATATCAGGATAAGAATTAGAAATTTATGTGACTATTACCGATTCACTGTGACCTGTTAAACAATGCACTAAGCTACCATCAGCAGCATTCCAAACACAAATCCTGCAATCTGAATAAACACCGACACGTTAATGGAAACAGAAAACCGTAGTAAGTTCACGTAACACAAACAGGTGGCCCGAAAACACCGCTTTTAGGTGCTTTGTATTTAACTAATCACGACTGAAACAAAGTGAGACCGGGAGAAATTCATCAAAACTGAAAATCCATGCATTATAATATTTCCTCAATGATACTTACCCATGATAGCGGCAAGTACGAAACGATTATCCAGGCTCCATATAATCATATTGACACCCCGTGGTGTTGGAAGAAGCCTCTGGCGTGGCCCTCCTCGAGGAGGTTGTGGAGGAAGTGGAGGAGGTGGAACCTTCAAATGATATCCTTTCGTCCAGCGTCCAGATTTCCCCTGAAAATGTAACATAGAGGAAGTTGTGGAAACTGATATGGAAAAAAAATATGATGTCATTAACTTGTAAAGCACCATTGCATTCCGCCACAGATTGAAGAAACTTACGTGGAATTTACGTGATCTTGGTGTCCAAATAATTGCACTACCATCACGAGAGCAGGTTACTATGTTGTCATGACAAAACCTAGTTAATGAAACGTATTAAACCTTAACCAGATCCAAAGTAAAAATAGAAGGACGGTAGTGCAATGACTAACACAATGAGATACAAACCAGGAATTCTTAAACTTTGGGTAACTATCTTCCCTCAGAGTCTCAGTTGTAGATGATCTTGGAGCCACAGCACAGCCACTACAGAAAAACGCCCTTTAAGATTTTGTTCTTGTTTTCGAACCAACAAAATGCATAATCTAAGAAAGGCACCATGTTCACTGGAAAATACCTAAACTGCACATAGTTTACATCATTCTCATGGCCACGTAGAACATCCAGTTCATGAGTCGGCTGTTCAGCATCATCCAAATTAGATTTTGAGGCACTCCAAACCTGCAAGATTATGGAAATACTGACAATCAGGACTAACAAGCAAACTACAACCAAATATCACCTCCACAGTTTCCACATCACGAAGGAGGATAACTGAAGTTAGAAATTTAACACAGACCCTCGCATTGCTGTCAGAGCTACCCGTGACGAAAATGGTTCCATTAGCATTGTACGCACAACATAGTATTTGATGACTCTTTGATGCATTGCTTGTAGATGCCGCGTTAGAAGATGGAAAATTGCTTTTTCCTAAGAGAAACTTCCAATGAAGTCCATAACCGAACATTTTATAACATTGAACAAAACATAATAGTGTACCACCTCCTTACCAGTGCCAGCATCCAACGGATTTGGAACATAGATTCGAGGAAGCCACTGAGAGTACCTAGCATCCCAGATCCGACAGGTTCCATCATCTGATGACCTACAGAGGTAAGAAAAGCACAAATACCTGATTACCAATGTACGAAGCAGTATGAAACATTCAAACTAAACATCCAGGGGGTGGTCTTGAACAGATAAAAAAAGTTCGAAAGGAACTAGTTAAAATATAAACATATTATCGTGAGTTCTGTTTTTTTTTTTTTTTTTTTTTTAGTGTTTCAAAAAAAAAAAAACAGAACTCACGATAAAAGTTGGTAAACCGACGCCTGTCTGGGACTGAATGCAATCGCAGTAACAGCTCCAGTATGTCCCCGCAATACAGAAATTGGCATTCCATCAGGCAACCTCCACTGTCAAAAAGCAATAATATCTAACTGACAAATGAATAAAAACTGTGTAGACATTATAGACTGGAAAATTGTATTCTTACAACTCGAATCACAAAATCGTTTGACGCTGATGCTACCAAAGCATTGTTTGAACTAACGGCCAAGTCTGTAATGTCACCCTACAGGAAACATGCATAGGCGATAATTATTTTTTATAGACGGGTCAACAATTCTTGTCTTAAAAAAATGGAAAACAATAGCTCACTTCATGCCCGCGGCAGCTAGCCAAGCAAAGCGCAGTTTCCATTGACCAAATTTTGACAAGCCGGTCATCGGAACCAGTGATAACATATCTTCCAGAACGATCAAATATAGCTGTGCAATAAGAAGGAAAAAAAGCCACAGTGTTATCGTTCTACCCAACAAAACATTCTATAAAAATAAATGGAGCTCCTACGATGGACATACTGCATTGTGACTTCCAGATACTATAACAAGATTGGTATAAATTTCAAGGTTGCACAAGTAACAAAAACAAAGTATGGAATTCCCACAGACCAGAGATCCAACACAATGGATTTATAATGGATATCATACCGCAGTAAACGGCATTACGATGTCCTCTGAGCTTCTTTATATTTTGCATCTTTTGAACCATTGTTGATGGTTTTGCAATTGCATGACATGCTGAAATAATAGACGGAGCACGGTGGTGTTTTCTGAAACCTCCTCCAATTTCTCTAAGACTTAGGCCACGCACTTGATCGGCATGCATATGCGGCCAACGTAAATATGATGCAACATGGCTAGCTTTCTGAGACTCTGTAATTTTATCTTCACAAAGGAAAAATAACAATTAAAAATCAATGGCCTACGTAAGAACTGGAGAGGTTCAAGAGACTTTCCAAGTTAAAACATCCCTAACGAGAGATTTAATATCTCCTGCATGAACTACTTCAGCAAAAATCCAAATATAAGTCATGTTACCAAGGAAAGACTATCAAATCCAGAAGAAAAAAGTTCTGATATGCACAGCCCTAGAGCCACTACTAAGTTTTATGCATTTATGAAATTCTTTCCAAGTCCCAGAAACAAAGACACGAGGGACATGTTGCCCTTAATGGCAACGATCCATTCTACAAACAACGTGGGACCGGAATAAAATCAACTGAATAGCATGCAAAATCAAAGATATATATATATATATATATATCCTGTTTTCAATACATCATGTCGACAAAGAAGCATGGTTTTGATTTTTTGTATCTTAAAAAAAGGTAGAAGGATAGGAGTTACTACTTACGATGGACAAGTGAAAAGGAGCCCGAACCCAATAGCGTAGGAACATCAGCAGCAGTAAGAGTATGTCCTTCAAGTCTCAGGTGTGAAGGAAAAGGTGGGTTTAAAATGAGTTGTTTGAGAAGCTTCACCAAGTGATCCTTTTCAATATGAGGATACCTGCCCGGAAAACAAACATGAAGTGATGGAAGGAGAAAATAGTTGGGCAAGCAATATTCTGATGGACCACACACATGTTACATTACATGATGACATTTGAAAAAGGTATGGGAGTAAAAGAAGAAGAAGAAACCTCTCAACTAAGTTATCATAAGTCAAAGGGAGCGAGATGGCATCATCAGCAGGGGCAGTGAAAGTGCCACTTCTTGACCAGGAGGAGTGATATCTACGGGGCAAAAGCCCCTTCTCCAAAATCTCATCTCTCAGAGGCCCAAAGGTTCGATCACAGGGGCCGTTAGAAAGAAAATGCAGTATAAGGAAATAGACTTCCCTAAGGTCCATATCTACATCGGCTGGCGAAGAATGGCAGACAAGAAGCCTATCCTGTCGCTGAAGAGGAGGAGCATTTGCTGGAACAGAATCCAAACAAGGAGTAGATGATTTGTGAATCCAATCCATGTTATTAACTCGTCTCCTGTGGAGGAGGAGGACACACAACTCGTCAAATAAAATGGAGCATCATGCACAACAGTAAATATATAACTAACTAACTAACTCTTTTCAATTGAGGATCATCTATCAATAATATACTGAGAAATTAACCCTATTCTATCACTAATCTCAATTCGATAATCAAAATCCCTAAGATCGCATTTGGCAGCTAAAAAAAGAAAGAAAGAAAGGGATAAGTGCAAACCTCCTACAAGCTAGGGTTTAGTTATGTCGAGCTACCCTCCCACGAGTTGCTAGAGATATGAATCTCGATAAATTTCAAGGACGAATTGCCAGAGAGAGATGAAATAGCGAATGATTCCGATTGTGCCGAAAACGAGAAGCAACAACCTTACATTCTACGAATCGTCTGCGTCTCCTCCTGGTACCACATCGCCCAGGTCTAAGCGAACCAAGGAAGAAAGGCAGTGACCCCTTTTTTTTTTTTTTTTTTTACCGCTGCGAGTTTTTTTTCTGGGTGATGCGAATTTGGGAAAATATTTTACAAGACTTTTTTTAATGAGGAGGAAAAGGAAAAGAAACTCGGCTACGTATGCGTTTGAAGACAGATATACCCCTCACTTGCCTGTGGCATCTTCCTTAACCGTATGAAACTTCAAGGGTATGCATGACTTTTCCTGGTTAATGACGGGCGGCTGGGCCAAAACACATGTCTGCTTATCTTTTCTTAAAATTCGTTTATTACTTACTTACCCCATGAACTGATACTGAGACGGTACCGATGCAATTCCCGTTAATCTCTACTTTTCTTACCGCCAAAAATATATAAATGAAACCAATTCAAACTTTCAGATACAACACGAAACCATGAACACAAGTTACTCATGCCCTCTTTTGAGTACTAAATATAATTCATCATTCATTTGATTAAAGATCATATATTTTAACAAACAAAAAATTGTTATAGATTTTTTGTTACATTTCGGTTTTTCAAATTCAGGTTAGTTAGATCACGATTAGCTTCACTTAATCCTTGTGGGGTTAATGTTTCTTAGAGGTTAGGACCGTGGATGAACATCTTTTCTATATGCCGAATAATAAATCGGCCCATGTTTAACAAAGCCCAAAATGTTTGCGTAGCCGATAAGTGTTATCCAATTAACATTAGGCATCAATATAAATCAATCGTTAAATAAATACATTTGCTTCATAATAAAAATCTTATCGCCAAATGCAATATGTCGGATATGTTTTGGTACATTGCAAATGTTTGGATGGATTCTTTATTGCTTCCACGGCTACTTCTACTCAACTCAAGTCATATTACATATCGAGTTCTCTCTCTTGAGTCTTCACGACCCCAGCATGAATTCATTGACAAGTTATTAGACCACTTGTAATTACTCAACTCAAGTGATCATATTACATACATATCGTATTTTCTATCGTACATGAAATGGTATAACAACTCTTATATCATCGCACTTGACCATGGTCCGTGACTCCGTGCAGGGGTCCGTCTTACAAATGGCCCTTTTTTTTTAAGTTAACATTTTTTATTCAACTCGGAAATCCATATAGTTTTGCTATATTTTTCTTCTCTATTTAATTATCATATTTTCTTCAACTATAACTCTTTAAATTATCTTCTACAGTGTATCGAACTTTTGTACGTTCAATAATATTTGTATTTGTTCCACAACATTTTATTTGATACATCACTCTCCAAGCGTGTCAATAACCACACAAAATGGGGAAAAGACATGCAAAAGCAAATACAAATGGCTCAAACCATCACCCACTTCAACTCATAAAAATAATGATTTCTTACGCAACTCCACAAACTCGTAGAGATCTATGAAACACCTCATATGTATTGTACTATTCGCCATATTACAAACATCAAACCAAACCAAACAAGAAAGACGACAACAACAAGAAAGATCGATACCTAAATTTTCTAACATGTTTCAATCATAAGTACGACACTCATCGGTCTCAGGATTATCACTGCAATATTCTTCCAAAGGATCAGATCCACCAGCCTTCTTCTTGTCCCTGGCGTGACTCGCCGCTGCACTCAGCTCCTCCACCTCGTCCCAAGCTGCCACGCACTCTCCGCTCACCGGATCGTCGGCGCAAGTCTCCGTAGCCTCCTGAATACTCTTCTCCACCTTATCCGATATCCCTCCCTCAGATGTCGCCTTAACAGACATAACCATCCGGTTCATCGAACTGAATTTCCACGGGTAGTTCAAACGGACCGGAGCAGATAGTCGAGCCACCGGTCGAACGAACACTCTTGGAGTTGCGACGTTGAGACCGGTTGCAGCTATGGTTGTCATCGTTGGAGGACTTAGGACAGAGGAGAGAGTTTTTTTTTTGACGAAAGGAGAAGAGAAGTAGATAAACACTACTGCCTCTTGTTATTATTGAGCTATGTCAACACAATCCTCTTATCATTTAACAACCAACCGTTTTGCGCCGCGTGTATATAGATATTTTTAATAAAAGTATTCCACCAAGTGTGAAACTATTTTTTTTTTCCATATTAACTTTTTTTCTAGCAAAAATTCAGCCTTAAGATATTTTAGAAAAAATTGCACAGAGAAAAAGAAAAATGATATTTTTCTTTTTTGCAAAATTGTTGAATGGATGTTCTTTCCAGTAAAATCAAACAAATTAGATCGAACTGAACAGAAATAGAGAAATTGGTTTAAACTTGATAGTACCGAATAAACCGAATAAATGTAACTTTTAAGAAACTACAGTATATGGATATGATTCGATATATAAACTGATCCAACCGAATAAACCAAAAAAAATCTATTAATTAAAATATATTAGTATACTTGTATATAAATTTTATGATAAAATTAATAATATATATACATAATTTATTTTAATAATATGATATTCATAATTTAAACATTGATTTGAATAAATGGTTATTTTGTTTTAAGTTAAAAAGGCTGTTTTTTTCATTTTTATAAAATTAAATAAGACATGCATGATTCATTTTTATTTTTAATAGTAAATATTTGTTCTAAATATATTTATATAATAATATTATGATATTACTACTTTTTTATTTTTCTTTTAATAATCAAATAAAACATAAATTATGATAGTTAGAGATTAGCATGTTTGTTTTGATTTCACAATTATCTTCCCTTGCAGAAGCGAGACAATCGCTGTATCTATCCTCGAGCAAGTTATGAAAGAGAAACTCTCAAATCCAAGACTTTTTTACAGTTTACCAAAGTTTTGGGTCCCATCTAACTGTTGTGGTCTGTGTAGGTGACTCCAAACAATGTGGACATTGCCAAGGTAGCTCCAGCGTACCATATCTACACTCCACAGGAAGTTGAAGCAGTCATTAGTCGTCTTTGAGGAAGAAGATGCTCAATTACGGTTGATGTATCTCTTATACTCAATTAGGTCTTTGAGGAAGCAGTCATTAGGCCAATCTCATTTGGCTATGTTGTCCACTATTTGATTTTCTTCATAGTAAACTTCACCATTTAAACTATCTATAACTGATAAGCGGTTTCTTGCTTTAGTTTTCAGTGTTCTTGTCTCCCAGGGAGAGACGCAATAATAGTTTCTTGGTTTCCTTCCCCTACAGTTTCCTAAAGAGATAAAGTAAAGGCTTCTCTCTCACACTCACATAATTTTCAAAGAGGGAATGTGGTTTGCATAAAGCAACAGGATTGAGATTTTCATTTTAATCGATAAAAGTATTAATTAAACGAAAACAAACAAATATTTTAGGGGTAGAACAAAGGACTGTAATAAATAATTATATCATAAAATATGTATAGATTTGGTTTGTTGTATACATTACATATTTATCAATATACTACCTCTTCTTGTTTCTCTCGTAAAAGAGATCCATTTGTGGATTTCTCTTCCTGCTCTCGCAATCCTCATCTTGAGCCATTTTCTCAGCCAGATTCTTCTGAGAAAACCAAATGGGATCAAATAATTTTATTGATACAGAGGAGTTGGTTACAAAGTAAAAGCAAAGAGGCAAGGATGCATACCTTGCGATTATGTTCTTCACTTTCGTTATGGAGGAACAAGTTATAATCGTTGTAGGCGGGATATTTGCAAACTTGGCAAAAATATCTAGCCTCAGCGACTGAGTCGGGGTCTCTGGGGACAATTCCAAACAACTGCACACACACACAGACAGGTACATGACAAAAAAAAAATGTAATAAGGATACAAATTAAGGCTGAGGATGCTTAATTAATTACCTCCTCTATGTGTTCTTCACTCTTGAGATGAGTGATGAATTCGCCACATATTTGGAAAGTCTCCAGGCATATGTCGCAAATGCAGAGAGGAGGAGGTTGTTCACGATCATCATCATCTCACCACATGTAGTCATGTTGTCTTTCAATAAAGTTTCCCAGACAAACTCTTTGGCAAACACATTGTAATCAAAGATAGGTGCCCGATAATCTTCTGGATATGCACAAAAAGCAGAGGAGCCAGTAATCCCAAAAAGTAAAGGATTATTAACCATTGAATAATCACAGGATATCAGCATGACGGTGGCCCCCGGCTCATACCACTCGCAAAGAAGACATCCAAAGCTGCTCCCACCTAGAAATTAAATTAAATTACGATACGATACGATGAGACTCCTCCTCTGACTAAACAAAATCGATATATTCCAGAGAGAGAGATTAAATATAAAATAGAAGAGTATTTTAATACCGCAGGGGGCGTGAATAAGAAAGATTCCAGAGGAATAGATCTCTTCCAAGAGGGCACTAGAGATGTTTTTTTTTTTTTTTTTGTCACTGAATAATTCATTAGAAAACTAAAAAGAAGAGATGAGTCCAAAACGATGGCCCAAATCATGATGTTCGTTATAAAGAGAAAAAGGTTTGGAGAGCCTTTTTGCTAAACTATCGGCAACAAAGTTGTCCGATTTAGAAACATGATAGAAAGAAATTGTTGCAAAACCAGAGGAGATCGCTCGGATGCCTTTCACAATTCCGATGATTTTTTTTGACTGGATGTTGCCGGAGATAGCTCTTGCGAACGTTAAACTGTCGGAGAGAACCTTGAGTGTAGAGAACTCCAAGGTTAGTGCTAAGTGTCGATCGAATCGTGATGGCCTTCTCCAACGCAGATTCTAGCGCCATGCACTAGAGATGTATTCTAGGTTGCCAATCGCAAAGATGGTGACTTGAGAACGACGACCCATCTCCTTCTCCAACGCAGATTCTATACACGCACGGACACGACCAGGCTCAACCCCGTCCGGAACCGGACACGAGTTCATGTCCCACCAAACTAACGTCCGCTTTTTTAACGCTAACGCATCACCTAATCAACCAAACCATTATCGAATCAATCAACGGAAATAATCTGAAATAATTGACAATCCAAAACTACTTACCACCTCCTCCCATATCAACAACGAAGAATTTTTGATCGGCTTAGGGTTTCAGAATTATTTATATATATATATATATATGCTATGCACCAAACTTATGGGCCTATGTCTTGGGCTATCTAAACTTATGGGCTACCGACTTTAATATTCATTTCCTTCTTCTCAAGTGTTAAAAATCAGAGTCATGGTAATCTGGCTTTTGAATAAAATTCATCTTTATATAATGCTTTAGTTACGTACTTTTCACGTTACCCTTTCACCCCATCATAAACTACGTACATGCATGCATACACTGCTCAATCATATGCTTAATGTTTAATATAATTTATTCTAAGACATACTATAGTCTACATATTATGTATGTCTACGAGAGAATAGTAAGTACAATGCTTCGTGTTGCGGCGATAAGATACATTGAATATAATAGTCTCTGAGGATGTCCGATCGACATAGCTCCTCCTTGGTAGAAAAAACACACACAAACACATGCATGCATGCCGGGCAAAAAGAACATAATCTTTAAGATGCTTCAATCAAATCCACTTATAAAAATAAAAATCCTAAATATGAAGTCCAGAAATTCAAAGGAACATTGAAGATATCCATATGTCTTTTTAGTTTAAAACCTTATCCCATTTCCCACAACATCGTTATCTACTTTGTCTAAAATAATAAAACACCTACAAACTACTTGGTATTGCTTTTGTGATCATTAGTTTACTTTTTTATTTGATGATTATTATTAGTTGCGCCGGCCTATATCAGCTGGAAATAATGGGACACAAAGGACTCGAACAAAGGCAAAAGCATTGTGACAACCAAATAGTCACATTTATCATATCTATCGAAATGGAGATTACTTCAAATTAAATGCATTGTGGCAAAATCAAAACAGTGATGATGCATATGTTTCTGATTTCTGAGATCGTTTATGAATCAGGTAAAAATACTAAATGGAAGAAAAGCATACAAAATCATTTAATTTCTTATACTTTTTTGAACAAAGGTGATTTAATTTACATTGATTTGTTCCGATTTTCTTAAACTCGTGGGAGAAATATACATATACAAAATCATATACTCCTATCTTTTCTTTTCCATGTTTCAATTTATCTATTTGACCCACAACCTTCTTAATACATTGACTGCATGCATTGCTGTGCAAATTAGACAAGTAATTATAATTAAGATAGAAAGAATAAAGCATAATGATAATTACATAATTATCGTTGATCCGCCGACTTTGGTAAACTCGAACTAATTGGCCCCCCAAAAAATAATTAAATAAATCTATAAAAAAGGAGGAATAAGACAGATGTGAATGGAAAGAAAGTTGGTGTTTTAAAGCATGTAGGAGAGTTGGGTGATAATGAAAATCATGTGAGTGCATGTGCAACGAGTTGTATTTTGGTGACATATCCTCTAATCTACGCTAAACCCTAATTATCCATCAATAACATCACTTAAAAATACAAAACAATTTAAAACACCCTTGTGGACACTTGTCCAAATATCATCCAATTCTTTTGGGATAGAGAAGAGAACCTTCTCAGCAAGCTGTCATCTCCATTTTAAGCTATATCTAAAGGTCACTTACCTTTATATGCCTATATAAACTAAGGCCATCTCATATTTGCATCATATTATACCATCTTAAATCTTAATAGAGTTCTTATCGGTTGTCTATACAACATTCAACATATTAACCCGAGAAAAACATTCTTTCATCGTTTTAAAAATAATGGGAGGAGTAACATTAGAAGGACAAAGAAAGGAATCAATTTGGGTTCTGATGAGAAGACAAAGAGCACGAAGGGCACTTGTGAAGAAGATCATGATCCGACCCAAGAAAAGTGTGGAAGCTATTAGAAGACCGTCTCGCGCCATTCATAGACGAGTCAAGACTCTGAAAGAGCTTGTTCCCAACACTAAATCATCTTCAGCAGGTTTGGATGGACTCTTAAGGCAAACGGCTGATTATATTTTGGCTTTGGAAAGGAAAGTGAGAGTCATGCAGACTATGTTTCAGGCTTTGACCGAAACTGATTGTGTTTAACGACCTTATTAACATTTTGTATATCTTGATGGAGTTTTAAACTTTATTATAATTGTTCGTGTTTATTTAATTGTCTTGAGTGGTTGTATTGTGCTATGTAGAAACAAATTCGGGGTGTGTTGCTGATTTGAGACCGATATACAAATTCAGGAAATATATATGATTTGGGAAGAATATCTGAAACCTAATTGATAATTCGATAAATATTGTTCCATGGGAGTATGCGGAAATCATTAACGAAGACTTACAGAATTCTTGTAAAAAGAGGCGTCTATGTATATAAATAAGAAAGAACGCAACACAAGTCCGTTTTATAAACAATGAAGAATCTGTTTAGTTAGAAAAGAAATACAAAGGAGACCAACACAATTAGTATTGAACCAATAAAACCCACAACGATGTTGTATTGAGAGAAGAACGTTAAACGTTGGGCTTTGTAAGTATTATGTAGGCCATGAATTAACGCCACAAATGTTTGGTCCATAAAATAATTCCCATTGAGTTATCTGCGTCAATTAGTCCGACAAAATATTTTAGAAATAATCTAGCATTATGTTTGCTGCGGCGATTAACAAATAAAATAAGATCTCAAAATGCGTTTACCTTAACTTACCCATGTGAGATACCAACACAACGTTTATTAATTTTTGTTTTAACTCATTCACAGCTTCATTTTAGTATTGTAAAAGATCTTAATTGAGTCAACACATGAGATAAGAGTTGCGTTTTGAGTATTTCCTTTCAATTAAAATAGCAAAAAGGCATTCAATTAGGGAATTGATTGCTACTTGTGAATTCACGAGACAAAAGTATCCATGAAAAACATAATGCTGTGACATATCCCTTGATTCATGCCTTCTCTACTCCTCTGGAAGGTTTCTCTTGATAGGGAACACATTTAGATTTAAATACACTATATATGATTTAAAATGCATATATAGTCACGTATTATGTACATTGTAGTGTTCTACTTTATGATATGACGTATGATATATTAAAAATAGCGATGAAGTAATTAATAATAATTTGAGACATACGTGAATAAGTGGTAACATATTATAAAGTTCATCCATATAATTTTTTCATTGAGAAAATAATCATCCATATACAGTTCTTTCGACGCCATGTGCACCAGAATACCAAATTTGTTTTGTGTGTGGCAATGGGTATGCATAAATTAATATAAACACTAAACAATAATATATATACGTGTCTATCTATATAGTGGAACGTGAAGTATTAACTTTTAAATTCAAATATCAACGGCCTGACTATATTATATGATATATGTCCCAATATTCTAAACTAATGTTTTATGAACCGCGGCAGCAATACGTGGTATAGTGGAAGACTAGTGACTCGTGACCGGAGTGAAATTTAATATATATAACAATTTTAATGATAATTATCAAATTATGTATCTACTTTGAATGTAGCTCTTTTAAAAACTTTTATTACCCTTATTTCTCCTATTATATATATCTACGACGCTTTAGAGATCCTAGACGTATCCAAGAAGCAACCTTTCTGTAAAAATATATAAATATATTTATCTTTATCGTTCGGTGATGCTAATCTATCTTTATCGTTCGGTGATGCTAATCTACCTTTTCTAATTTACCATTCGAAACCATAATATCGTTATTTAAATTGCACCTTTGGACCTTTAATTTCACGTCCATCTAATATTTGTATGCGGATGAAGGATAAAAATGGGCCACTGGATTTCTGGCAGGTCCCAGGTGGAATCGTAGGACCGACGAGCCGACAAACGGGATACGTGTGATATTTGCAATCGCAGGAGTAACATACGCCACCATCAATGTGCGCAACCCAACGCTAACACCGAGCCCCGCGTTTTACCAATCTTGATTGAAACCCTTTTCTTCTTTTCTAAAACGTTCCCATTAACAAATAGATACGCAAACTTCATACTCATACAAAAAAATGAACACTGTATAAGATAAATGCGAAAACACAACTAACAAATGTTGTAGGTTAGTTCAATATATAGGTAGGTAAAACTGATACTATAAGGCTATAAGCCTATAAGCTACATGCATCCGATAGAGACCAGAGAACTACATGACCCACGATTGTAGAAAATAAAATTTATATTAAAAAAACCAAAATTGTTATACTAACAAGGGGAAAAACAAAATCATGGAAGCATGCGAAAGAAGAGCTAGGTTTGCAAGCAAATTATACGGGAGTGGGTCACTACTCATTCTTCCCCCATGGTACACCACACGTGCGTGCTTCTTCTTCTTCTTTTTCCCATTGAACAAAAAACAAGCAACTTAATTCTTGATATAAATTTACAAAACCTAGGTAAGAATTTAGAAAGGATAAAGCAAATTCTGTTTGGAAAATAGGTAAAGAAACAAAAAGAGAAATTCAAATCATGACTTTTCTTTTACCTTTATCTTTTTGTGTCATAGGGATCACCGCTGGTTATAAACATAAAAAAAAATTGATGAAGCATGCAGGAGTTATATAAATCAGGGACCTTAAGATTTAATATATTCCAGATTTAAAAAAAGATATTCCGAATTTGCTTTGGACCCACCAATTTTTATAATTAAAATAATTATTAAGTAGCCATTTTGTATATATACATAGGCACATCAATAATTGGTGCTACTAAGACCATCTTTAACCCTAACACTTCTAATGGATTGTTTAATCAATTTTTTACTAAAAAATGATTAAGCACCTTTCAAATACCAGCTTAATTAAGCACCCCTCAAGCACTTTTAATTTTATTAGGATATTTTTTTTTTGTTAAATCCAAAACTTATTAAACACTCCACTTAAGCACCCCGGTTAATTAATGGTGCTCTAATGTATTAAAATCAAACTTACTAAGGTGGTGATGAGAAAACGCAAATAAGGGTATATCCAGATACCTTGGGTTATAACAAAAATTAAGTTTAAAATAAATTCAGGACTCTACAGTATCTCTACCTTGAGAAGTTATTTAATTTATTTCGAATTTTTAAGGCAGGAACGCCGTATACGTGTTCATCTACCTTAAAATAAGCTTCATATGTTTTTTTTTACATAAATTTTTCTCTTGACAAGTATAATGACATATATTCAGTAGGTACTGTTTCGCAAGATGGAAAATATACAATATACATAGTGAGCTAGTGACGTTATATTATAGTTCTACACGTTTTGAGCGTTATTTGGATATTTTTCTTAGACTGAATCCCTTTTTATCTTTGTTGTTTTATAGCATTAATTCCACCATACGAAGTTGTACAAGAAGAATATACTAGCTGCGCCAGGCTTTTATCAGTTTTCTTTAACATATAATCAATCACATTCCAAAGGACAAAAGAAGATGTGAACACGGTCCATTAAATTCGGCCTTTTTCCATTTATATGATACGAATTTTCTTATTGTCCACCATTTTATTATTATTATTATTATTATTCATTCTTCAAAAGCATAGTGAATCACAATTTTTTTTAAAAAAATTGATGTAATAAACGACCTTGTTATTTACATATCCACCATCATCTACAATTACACCGAGGCAGTACTATGAAATTTGATTTGTATTTAGACTTCTTAATCCTCAGGTTACATCACTGCTTATATAATTGTGACTGAAATCAATATTCACGGACAACAGTCTCACCGTCCACAAATGTATCTTGGCTTGAGAAAGGAACACATCTTATCGGTGAGATATGTCTATGATATATCTTTAAGCTATTTAAAGAACTTTAAAAGGAATTTTTTTGTTTTAAAGAAAAAGACAAGTTTTATGTTCACATTAATATTCCCATGCAGCCAAAACAAACACCAACGCTTTTTTATTTATTTTCGTTCTCGTTCACACTAGCGCGTTAAAACCGGTTAACTATTGAACCAGTCAAAACCGGACGTATTAAAACTTTCACCGTGTGTTTTTTCTCTGACTAACGCGTTGACCAATGGCTACAATTTTGAAAAAACTTGGCCGGTGACCGGTTACTGTAACTTTCGTGTTGAATAACGACCTGCTACTGACGGTCAGCACCAAACCCAGCTCTCTCCATTTAAACAACACAATGACAAACATCATCAACTCCTGCACAATAATTAGTCCTCTCTCCTCTCTTCTTTCTCATCACCTCTCTTCTTTATTGGTTTATATTTTTTCTTGTCCATCTCTGTTCTGGCGCGGTACTCTGTTTAAGTTAACCGTACGTGTTTACAACTTTTTATTTACTTTCTTGGAAACTTGGAAAGAAAGCAATGGAGTTTACTAGTTTTTATCACCCGTCGTCTCTAAGCGTTTGGGAGTTTGGAGATTTGATGGCGGCTGAGAGGGATTCATTTGAGTTATTAGGTTCTCAGGACATTGCTGCTGCTTCACCTCATTCATTTCTTCTTGAAACGTTCCAACCGCAAACGCAACCGTTTGTTAAACTGCCTTCTGCTGATTCAACTATCTTTCAAGCTCCACCATCAAACGCGACTACAGATAAGTCAGTGACGTCAAGGGTGGAATCTTTTTGTTCGGATCATTTTCTGATAAATTCACCAGCGACACCTAACTCGTCCTCGTTTTCCTCGGCGTCAAGCGAGGCTGTAAACGAAGAGAAAGCTAAAAGAGAAAATCAAGAAGAAGAGGAACAAAATAAGAGTGATACTAATAAACAGTAAGAGTCTCATTTTGTCTCACTGAAAGTGAAGGAAAATTAATAAGTTCGAGAAATAGAGTTAGAGAGAAAATGGTTTCATAAAGTAAAGCATTTAAATGGATGTTTTATTGTGTATGAACAGGGTGAAACCAAAGAATAATAGCCTGAAGCGACAAAGAGAGCCAAGAGTAGCCTTCATGACAAAGAGTGAGGTTGATCATCTCGAAGATGGTTATCGCTGGAGAAAATATGGTCAGAAAGCTGTCAAAAACAGTCCTTTTCCTAGGTAAACAAACAAATGAGAATATGTTAATTAACCCTAAGTTTATGAAGTTAATTTTGTATATATAATATATGATGCTGTTTTGTTTTGTAGGAGTTACTACCGTTGCACAACAGCTTCATGTAACGTGAAGAAGAGAGTAGAGAGATCGTTCAGAGATCCAAGCACTGTGGTTACGACCTACGAAGGTCAACACACACACAATATTAGTCCACTCATGTCTCGTCCAGTCCCCGGTGGAGGCTTCTTCGGATCGTCAGGAGTTGCTTCAAATCTTGGTGGTAACTTTGGGTTTCCAATGGAGAGCTCAACACTAATATCTCCTCAGTTCCAACAGCTTGTCCATTACCACCAACAACAAGAAGTCTTGTCTTGTTTTGGAGGAGTCGGACAGTACGTTAACAGCCACACACATGGGTATGGTGATGATGAACGTGTGAAGAAGAGTCGAGGTTTGGTTAGAGATAATGGACTTCTTCAGGATGTTGTCCCGTGTCATATGTTGAAGGAAGAGTAGTTATAGTCTCTATGTAGTATTGTAATAATATGTATAAATTAAGGTTTTGTTTGTATAATTGTTTTAAAGAAACGGATCACTTCGTTTTCATGAGGCAGATGTAGATCTAAAATTCCTAAGGTAATGTCACCTACTGATGTTTTTTTTCAGCGATGCAACCATGCATAACTAGGCAAGAAAATTTTAGTTTACTGCAAAACTAAAATACTATTAAACATTGGTTGGTAGCATAGTTAACATGAATCGCAATCTAACAAGATAAACATGAATGGCAGTATTTTGGTAAATATGATTCGCTACAACTTTTGAATTGCATAATAATTTTATATATTACCGATCATAGTCTATATAAAATATATTTGAGGAAAAGAAAAACATAGCAGCGATAGTGGCAAGTCTTTTTAATGGTTGTGAAACATAGCAGCGATCAAAGATTGTGTATTCCCCTAAGTGCATAGACTTGTTGGAAAAGGGTAAAAAGAAGAACAAATCCCACAAATTAAGAAATGAACAAAAAGTAAAAAGCAGATTACCATGCATATTAACTTTTTTCTTTATGCTATTTTGCAGCCATGCGTGTGTGTGTATATGAAAATGTTCAATTGAACAGAACAAGGAAGGAAAAAAAGAAGAAGAAAAGAAAAACAAACTGATGAGGTTATACTACTTTTTGTCTAGTGAGTGCATGGCAACGCCATTGGATTTAGTATGTCTGTATTGACCTTTACGGTGAGTGATAATCCCAAACAGAAGGTACATAATCATTGTCCCAAACAAGGCCACGTTTGCAATCGAAAGCAAAAGTACATAAACTCTTGATGGTTTAAAAAGTATATGACCAAAAGGCAAACTTAGAGAGACCCACTGGTTCCTTAACAAAGAGAGTCAAGTGTTTACTACCAGAGACTTTTATGAATATAAGTTGCTTCATCAACTATCTTTGTTATAACTCACATGCATGACGTACTAAACTGTATCAAACGAAGATATGAGTTTCCTCATCTTTATCTTCATTACAGAAAGCATAAGGCTCATGTCTATCAATTATTGGCATTATATATAACATAATTATCAATAGTAGCACACACATCAGCGCAACACTTTCAGATTTTCTTTGACGCCAATTTTCTGTACATCTCGTCGACTTGTACCTGTATAATGAAACGTTAGGACTGAACGGAGCACACATTTATATTTATTAGTCTATAAATAACTAAATTTTTTAAGAAAAAACTGATCTACAAAAAAAGTGAAACAAAGAAAATTTGAAACCTGATAATACTTGAGCAGGTTGTTCCTCCGGTTCTTGAGCGTTGCAGTCACTAAGTCTCTCGCTACATCGAAAGGTTTTGTCTCCACCGTCACTGCTTTGATGTACTCAAACTTTCTTAGCTATATATATATTTTTTTTCAAATCCACGATTAGTTTCTGTTAGTAACTTTAACTGAAGAAATTTGATATAGATTAAATCAAACCAGGTTAAACAAACCTTGTTCTTCTCTGCCGTGGACTTCAGTTCTGAAATGATGTGCTCTTGAAACTCCGAGAGAGAACATAGTTCTTCGAATGGTTTAGTAAAACCAAGTTCTTTAGCCCACCGTTTTACGGTTTCTTGGTTTGGAACAATCACCGCGACAAGCATTGATTTGAAGCTGTCTCCATAAACCCATATCTAAGAATAAACAGACAACAACTAGATGAAAATTTAGGAGAAACCCTAAAAGGCTTGCTTGCTTGCTTTACAAGAAATCATGATTCAGAGTTCAGAAACTTACATCTTGGACAAGAGAGTTTTGACCGTAGATGTTTTCCAAGTTCTCAAGAGCAACGTACTCCCCTTGAGAGAGTTTGATCAAATTCTTCTTACGATCAATTATCTTAAGTACTCCATTTGATTGAATCTCACCAATATCTCCTGTAAAAAAGACCAACATGACCCACGTCAAGAACAATTTAGAGACCAGAATCAGAACAATAGATTTTTTTTTTATCCAGTCAGTCACCTGTATGGAACCATCCGTCTTTCATGACTTCTTGAGTAAGTTCAGGGTTCTTGTAATAACCAGAAAACAAACATTTTCCTCTTATACAGATCTCGCCTGCAGGATTTTCACCAAGTGGGTCGTAGCCCATTTCAGCCACCTCCTCAAGCCGTATCTCGTTGTAAACCGCCGGTATACCGACTGTCCCTAGCATACACATCTCGTCCGGGAAGCCCATAGCCGTTCCTCCAAGCGTCTCCGTCAGACCTATTCAAAACAATCACATCACCATTGACTTTCCTTGAGAAACACGAAACATAGAGAATAAACCCTAGAATGAGTGTATATACCGTAGCCTTGGACGACAAAGCAACAACAAGTAACTCTCAAGAACTCTTCAATCTCTGTGCTCAAAGGTGCTCCTCCAGATACAAGCAACCGGATTCGACCTCCCAATTTATCTCTAATCTTTAACATAAATAATAAAAAACCGTGACTTGTTTATGTAATGACCAAAAACAAAACTAAACTCTCAAAATATGAAGAAGAAAATTATTATTTTAACTGGTTTAAACCTTTCTGAAGGCTATGAAGTCAGCCATGGGTGAAGCTTTGCTATGAGAGTATCCACGATTTAACCATGCAAGCTTACTGCATCATCCATCATTTTGTTTTGCAATGTTACATCATTAGAGAACATAGAAGTAAGAAGAAAATAGAGCATTTAACGATGAAGTTGCTTACTGCTTGTAGAGAGCATTGAAGATAAATCTCCTTCTCGGGTTAAGTTCCTGAAGAGCCTTTTGAATACCCTCGTGGATTCTCTCAAACACTCTTGGAACTCCAGCTAGATAAGTTGGTTTCAATTCTTGAATGTCATCGCGTAACACATTCAAATCCTACGCAAAACACATCAACATGTATATATTCAAGTCTCTTAGTGATTCCTTTATCTATCTTATTCCACAATTTGATGAATATTTGTGTTTCTTAAGAGATTAACATACTCCATGGTAATAGCCAATGGAAGCCCCTTTGCGGAAGAAGTATTCTTCATTCATACGGTCAAGAATGTGAGCCAACGGCAAGAAGGAGAGATACACATCCTCATCTGTCATCTGCTTGTATTTGACCGACCCAAAGAAAATAGAGGATTAAGACAACGTTTACTGGCAATTCCTTATGCATTTTAAGCAGAAACACAAGATAAATAGTTGTAAATGTAATGGTGTTAGTCTAATAGTACTTTTTTAACATTCAAGAAGTTTTGTTTTTGTTCCTTGGATTAATTTAAACACGGATATATTTTTGGTATTTTGTTAAAGACGATTCATACATATAGTTTACCTTGTCTTCGAACTGGTCCATGAAAAGATCCATGCCAACAATGTAAGTGGCCACAGCTTCATGAGTCAAAACCACACCTTTAGGGTCACCACTCGTGCCGCTCGTGTACATTATGGTGCATATATTAAACGGCTTAGGCGGGGTAGTCTCTTCCGGTTTCTCACATCCCTGCTCAATCAGTCAACAAAAAGATATTTTATCATCAGTCATCAATGCATATGTGTGTGGGACTTAACTCATTTATTACTGTGCATATGCACAATAAATCAAATGCCGTAAGTTAGGTCAACATGTGCCTGTTATTAAATACCTCAAAGAATGGTCCGACTATTTCATATCCCTTATATATTAAAGGAGAAGCATTGTAATAAATACATTCACACTATAATAAACACGTGGCAGTCTCACAATGATTTGATAATAAATATGCTAACGCGTTCACATTATATTCATAAATGTGTTCACACTATATACTTTATATTTTTAATATAAAACTCATATGCATGGTTTCAATAAAACTTTGGATTTTTCGTTTCGAATCAAAACAAATAACGAATCAAAATCTAAACTATATATATTATTTTTATTGTTTATGGATAAAGTCAGGCAAAACATTTCTAAATTTTGATTCGATTTGTTATCCGTTTTGATTTGAACAAAAAAATATGGATATCCGTAACTCTACGAAGCAAATCAGTTACTAAAATACAATTAAAAAAAATCACAAATTCCAATATTTTTAGGAACGGATATCAAATTTGATATGTTATATGCATATATATACATATATGTACAAAATTATATATATGTTATATATATTATACTCCCTCCGTTTTTTATTATAAGTCGTTTTAGAGAAACTTTTTTGTTCCAAATTATATGTCGTTTTCGGTTTTCTATGTAAAATTTATTAATAATTAATGTTGTATGACCAATGGTAATATATCTTATATTTTTCTATTGATTGAATTGTGGTTAGGTAAATAGTTAATGATGTTTTTGTTTAGAAAATATAAAAAATTAATGGTTTTCTTAATCTACGTGTATAGCTGTAAAACGACTTATATTAAAAAACGGAGGGAGTAGTTTATATAAGTTTACAATATTTTATGAATTAAATTTATTATAATAGGTATTAAAGTTTAAAAAGTTAAATAATATTTTATTTTGTAATAAAATGTTATTATTAAATTTTTCAATTATTTTATAAATTTTATTTTATTTACAGATCAAATAGGATATTCTTTAAAATTCTAAATCATTTCGGTTATCAGAGTCACCGACTATCCAGGTGGCTAAAGATTGAATCGACTTGAATGCTTCTAAATACCAAGATATTCGATCTGTGTCCACCTCTATTTACGGATACAATTGATTTTTCTTTATATGAAAAAATTTCAGTAAAGTCAAGGCCTTTTTAATTTTTAATTAATTTTAATTTTATCTTTCATGTATTATTTAATATTATTTAGAACAAAAATATCATTTAATATTAATTAACAATATCTTTATATATTTGTCATTTATTCTTATATACTTTTACATACATATACATGTGCACCTTGATGTGAGCACTTTATAAGTATTTACCACCACTAAAGTATCTATTTTTTTTTTGAAGTTAAAATATTTTTTTCTTAATGCTTCTTTCACTACCGACCAAATTGTAGTGAAATGATTTGTTTTAATAATTTTTTTTTCTTTTTCTTGAACTATTATCCGCTTACAAACTATGATATGAAACCATTGGTTCGACATGAAGATTATCTAAAATTTATAACATGAAAATAAACAAATAATAGTAATTTTTGGTTTTTACCAAAAAGACTAAAAAATCAAACATTCTAACAGAACAAACCAAAATAAATATTAATTTAAAATAATAGTTATATTTTAGGAGATTAAAAACCAAAAAAATAACTTAAAATCGAACCGATATCATATTTAATATGTCTTTATTAAAAATAACAAAACTAATAATTACATCCCGCGCAAGGCGCGGGTTATTACCTAGTAGATTGTAGTATTGTACTAACGTAAAGTTACATAACTATTCTTTTAGAAAATAAAACGAGAGACGAACCATTTGGAGAAAATCGAACCAAGAGTACGTTTTGACTCCGACTTCTGAAGCCTTGAGGTTATGCTCTTCGCTCACATTAGTGAAGGAAACTATAGCTTTTAGCCGTCTAGCACATTTGCAGTCTGGCTCAAGAAGCTAAATATCAGTAACATACAAAATTTATCATTCACGTACATAGTATATTAAATGTATGACTATTATTGAAAGTAATTTTCAAAGATCTTAACCCCTTTAATCTTGGTCTCTTGGACGAATACAAAATCGATTTCCGCGTGATCAACGATATAATCCACTGCTCCAGAACCTACAGAACAATATTTTTTGTTTAACTCATGTGTCAATAACTCTGAGCCGCAACACTACAATAAAATACTGTAAAATTTAACCTACCCAAGGTATCATATAGAGGTACACAGATTAGAGTGTGAGCCGCACATGCCTAAATGTATCCACAAAATTCGTATAAATTTTGTAAGAAACTTTAATATATAAAAAAAGAGAATTTTTTAATCAAAAGAGATGGACCTCCATTGCTATGATCCACTGAGGACAATTAACTCCATAGATCCCCACTCGACACCCCTACATATATGCATACACCATTTTGTTTCAATATATATTTTAATCTCCAAGAACACTAAGAATAATGAGTTTGTTTTTAGAAAGAGGTGTGTAAAAAATGTTTACAGGCTCAGCTCCAAGAGCACGTAATGCAGAGCCAATCTGTAGAACTTCTTCGTATGCTTCCTTGTAAGTTTTCCACATATACGGTCCAACCTAACCGATCCGTACACATACACTTATAAAACAAATATATATATTTTATTTTTTTATAAAACAAATATTTACACATAACTTTTTATCTTTTTAGTAAGAAGACTTTAAAAGATCACCTTCTCATCGACGATTCGACGCCATCCAAGCATCTTGTTGTCAGGGAATTTCTTGACTGATTTACTAATAAAACCCAAAAGAGATTTATCAACAATAGTTACATACAAAAGACGATAACAGTTTTGTTAATAGTAATATACCTGAAAATGTCCCAAGCAGTGGTTATATCAGAATCTATTGGAGGAAAACCTTTTTCCGACAAAAGATTCCGGTACACCGGACCTACCGACGGCTTCCCGTTTTCCCCTCTCACTCCATCTTCCACCTTCGCCGCGAAAGACTTCATTCTTTCTTTTGTTTTTCGTTCTTTCAAGAGAAGCTCTAAATCTAATTTTTCTTTATGTAAAATAAATGAAATAAGACGGTGTTAATATTTGAGATATTTAACACTGCCAGAATTGATGAATGGTACAAAATTTTAGGAACTAAATGTTAAATGTAGTAAGAGAATCACTGAAAGAGTAAAACTTTGTTACAAAATGACGAAAATAAGAAAATGAGGGAATATATCATATAGTTTTGCATTTGTGGATTAAAGTTTCCTGAATTAATCTGCTTGCGTATTCCGTACGTTAGTTCTATTATACAAAGTAAATTAATGGCATTTACTTGTCACCGGTCCGATCCACCTAACCATACCGAGCAGAAACCCAAAGTTTTATGTATTATTATAAAAAACCTAAGATAACTACTTCATTCAGATTTGAAACAAATTTGGTTTCCTATATTGTGATTTGATAAAGGATTTCATATTCAGAGAAAAATAATAAGTTAAATAACATAAATCGAGTCTCCGTTATTTTCACCGGCCGTTTAACATCAACTAAACTTATAATTAATAATGTATCATAAACTAATTCACTAGTCACGCCTTAAACGTGAACAACCCTGGCTTCGCTCTCTTTATCCCTCTTTTCACCATGTTCTTTACAATACTACACAATTTTATGACTGGAGAATTTAATGAATATATGAAAAACTCTGCAAATAACAAATATGAAAGTGATGTAGTTGTAACTTGTGACGTTCTCTAGCAGACCTAGACATCTTCATACTTTAACACTCATTATATTTTTTTCTTAATACAAGGATAAACAGAAGAATAATGATTTTAGGCTCTCTCGTTCCAACGTTTTAAAAAGAAATATAAAGAAACCATCAAAATTGTTCTGATCTAAAATACCAAAGAGTGAGTTACTCTCAAAGACACATTTGTCTTTTTTCTTTCATAAAAGGACACATTATGTCTGAAGCACACAATTCATGAAACTAAGATCTTTTTTTTGACCATTATGCCCTTTAGCTTTACGTGTAGTTAGCAAAAAAAAAAAGAATTAGTTACTTTCTTCTAGTTAGTTAAGTTAGGAAAATAGTTGGATTATTAATGTTTTTTTCCAAACTGAAATATCTTCTGTCTCTGTCGCAAGCTTCACTTGATTCATTTTCTTCGTGGATCTTCTCACCTTCGACTGCAACTCGTGGCAACCAAGCTTGGCGGCTTCTCTCCCATTACAATCTCCAGCCACTGTACTCCAACCAACAGTTCTCAACCGCAAACCTCCTTTGTTGCGTATGCTTCATATCCTCCGTGATTCACCTGTCTTGAGCTCTCTCTTTTCCGCCGCAGCTCGTCGCGTCTGTCTCAGGCCACCAGACCATCTCCGTCGTCTTGCTCTGCCGACGGTGTCATGCTCGGATTCAAGCCTCGTCGTGCTCATCATCGCTGTCTCTGTCTCGTCACATAAGAGATCAAGCAACAATGGTGGATTTTCAATAATTTTCAGATTTGGTCCTTCACTTTTTGATTTCTTTCGATTGTTTTGCAGAAATGTCCTCTTAAATTAACACCAAACTTTCAGTTGTGCAGTTTAGACCCCAATAAATTTTATTTCTCTACTTCTGCTTCACAATCCTCAAATTATAGTTTTCTACCAATAAAAGGACAACAACTATGTTCTTATACTTGATGTCTCTCTCTTTTATCAATCATGAATAAAATAAAGAAGTTGTAGCATGGATTGGAGACAGGTTTTTGTAACATTTTTTTATGGATACGTCTTTGTGGACGAGTGTTATGTGGACAGATGAATTGTGGACGAGTGTTATATGGATAGACGAATTGTGGACGAGTGTTAACATTGTGGACAGTTTTCTGGTGGATATATATGTTGTGGACAAGAGTCATGTGAATGTGTTCTTATAAACAAGTTTGTAGTGGACCTGTTCTTATGGACAAGCTCTTACAATTATAGTTGTGTAACTATGACTGTTTGTGAACATGTTATTGTAGACAAAGATCGTGTTTGAAGTTTAATCTATCTAGGGTTTGTGTTGTTTGTTTGAAGATAATCCATCTAGAGAACATATTGTATTGTGACGTTTTGAAAGAGAGAAAGGGATTAAGCTTTTTGTGTGGACGCAATTCAATGGACGCAATTTATGTAGACAAGCTTCTGTGGACAAGCTTCTGTGGACATAATTTATGTGGACACAAAAATGTTATAATGTTTTTGTGGACAAGTTTCTATGGACAAAATATATTTGTATCCATATATATATTTTTGATATTTTATAAATTTTTATTTTATTAAATAATATTTAATGGACATAGCAAGTGTGGATATGAGTTGATAAGAAAATTATTCTTACGTAAAGTACATAATTAAAAGTTTGAGACGAAATCAAGAGGATCTATAAGTAAATTAAAGAATGTTGGGGTCAAATTGCAAAAATCCAAAAATGGGAGGACTATATGTGTAAAATAGAGTAATTTGACCATTGTTTCTTTTAGAGCTTTCTCTCTGCAACAGAAGCCACCATGAAGAGATAAAAACTTAGATCCAAGGCAACTACCTCGAGTTCATCCACGTCGAATCCCAAGTTCATCCACGGAAAATCACGAGCTAATCCACTGAAAAGGATGAGCGACATGTGAATCAAACTTAGATCCAAGACAGCTTTGTGGATAGTTCATTTGTGGACAAGGAAATTGATGGACATGAAAAGGATGGGCGACATGTGAATCAAATGTTGCAGGAGATACATCGGTTTTGCTGTCTGCTTAAGAAGAAAATCAAAACTTTATTTATTTCTTATCTTCTTGTATATCAATTAGAAACAAGGATGAAAGAGAAAAAAAATTTGTAGATGAAATTCTCATAGTTCAATTAGAAGCAAACCTTGGATGTATTCGTCGGCGAAGATCTAGAATCACCCAAGCTGAAATTTCAGAATCGACTTTCCTTAGCTCCCAATCTGAGGTTTCCATGAATTCGAGATTTAAAAAATAAAGTGGTGAAAGATAAAGATTCGACAACAAAAATTAGTAATTTAGAATTATAAAAAAAAAAATCTACAAATTTAGTAAAGTAGAAGAATATTTAGAAGGATACGAAAGATGAGAGATGAAGATGATGATAGATGGAGGCATGATTAAGTTTAGGGAATTAAAAAATATGAAACTAAAAGGTGAAAGTTAAATGGAATTATATTGAAAATAATTTTGACACATGTTATGACATCTTCTTTTTAGTTGAAGGGCAATTCAGACAAATGAACATAAGAAAGTGTTCTCTTAACTCAATATGTCTTTATGTGTAATTGATAACTCATAATGTGTCTTGGAGGGTAAATGTTTCAATACCAAAAGCACAAAAGAAATAAAATAACTTGAAGAAAAGCAAATATTAAGCAACCGACCTTTTAGCTCAGTTGGTATAAGAAAGGATTGTAGTAGTTTGCAGAAGATCTTTAGATCATGTCGGATTATTTTTCACCGGCTTGAAGCTTTGTTTTAATATATATATCTTTGTGTATGAATCTCTTAGAAATGACCAGAGAGAAAGAATATAAGTTGAGGACCTGAGAAATGGTTGTTAGTTTGTAGTTTGTAGTTTGTAGTTTATACAATAATAATAAATGAGTTTGTTACAGAAAAAATGATAAAGAAGAATAGAAAGAAAAAAATGAAACAAGAAAATTGATTGATCCACCCAAATATATTTCATTAATTAATTCTTGTCTTGTATAGCTAGGGTGTAGACTTGTAGTTCGCCAATAGTTAAAATTTCCATAAATCTTAAACTTCTATTTTACTTCTTTTTTTAACACAAAACTACTATTTTACATTAATTGAAATTACGTCCATGAACATATTTTTTTTATTGATTAATAAAGCATATAATCATTTGACGTTTGTGACAAGCTTTTTGACATTTTCCAAAACTAATTTAATCAAAGTTGTTTTAAGAAAAAAAAAATTTGCACAGATTTAATAATACAGTTGCATTGGTTTAAATTTACTAATCCCTTAAACTCGTGTTTTGGACATGATGACTGTAGGTTCTTGTGTTTTAGACTGGTCTACACTTGATAAAACTTGGAATCACAAGTGACAAATTTATTCTTGGGACAATTAAAAATAGTGCAGCGTCACCGGCGAAACATGCAAATGAAATAGTGAATCAGTAGTGAGAACATTTTTAGAGATCAGAAGCTTTCAATTTTCTAGGCCGCTTATGAGCTGGTGAAGGAGTGTCTGCCTGCCTTCCAGGACCCTGTACGATTCACAAAACATATTGTTACTGAGATCTTAGTGTTATATATATATGCTGAGAAATCAATATGAAAAGAAAGACCAGACTCTCATCTGCATTACCTTGCGCTTCGGTTCCTTCTTGATTGGTTTTTCAGCTGAAATTCCTAAACGCAGACACACAAATTGCAAGTTAGAGATGGTTAAGTAGTAAATACAATTCTGAAACAAAGAAGATAAGGAAATATACCTCCAAAACTGAATGGCTCAGATGCGAAAACACGATCCTGATCAAATACAAAACGATCAGAGATATATATCCGCAAGAAGATGAAACTTCAGTAATAATTGGCGTTCAAGTTATGATGCTGACCTTTGGAGTATCTGGCATTGCGGCATATGACCCTTCACGCTGTGATGAGCCTTCTGATTCTTTATACTGTAGCTGAAATTACGTGACAATAAAAGGAAACAAGTTAGAAAAAGAAGTGGGCTGTATATTTGTGAACTCTATATAGATTACCTGCTTCTGAAGATTCAGTAGTGTTAGAATTTCTTTCCGTAATTCAAGATGCTCATCACATACCGTTTTTGTAGGAACCTTTGGCTTTAAATTAACCTGTAAAACAGAAACTCTATATTCTCAAAAATCCATTTTGCATAATCTCAAAAGAAGCAGCTCATAAGAAGCTAGCCTCTATCCAAACCCAAAATACCCATAAGTTAGTAGTAGAAGACATGCAGAAGCTACCTTCAGTGAGAGAGAGCGCCCTTTATAATGTACAATTAGTTAAAGTCTCATTGCTCAGTCAACGGGCATGATATTTAAATAAATAGAAAGAGTTAAACAGAGCAGGAAAGCAAAAACAAACCCCGAGATCTTGCAGAGTCTGCTCAACGCGCTTGATCGTTCGAAGACCAACAGCAGAGCTTGCAGCTTGGACCATTTGTTCAAGTCCATAGGTTCTCAAGTACACATGAAGCTGGAAATTTGTCAGAAATCAGATGAATGGAGACTCAAATGAAAAAAAAAAAGGAAAGAGATGAAGAGAGAGACGATCACCATGCGTAGAGAAGCAAGGGTAGAAGCATAATCTGCCATAGTTAGTGTTGATGGAGCCACGGCAGTTGCAGGAAGTTGAGAATTGGAAGATGGAGACGCTGGACCTCCATCAGCTTTATCAAGACCGATATTCTCATTCCCAGACACATCAGGGCCTGCCGCACGCTGGACAACCAGAAAGACCAATCGTTATAGAGACAAGATGATGAGGATTGAGTTCTAATATGCGTCTAAGGTAAAAGGTCATCTTCAATCACCGTAAGCAAAAAAATTCTACTGTTATTTAGTTAGTAGGAGTGAGTATATTGATTTTAAGACAGCACTTACACGTGCAGCCAAACGCATCTCTGTGATTCTTTTAGCCTCAGCAAGAATCTGTAGTTACGAGAGAGGGTAAGATAAAGCAGAGAACTATTCTTATATTTTCTAAATGCATGTTTAGTCAAAAAAAATTAAAGAGAAAAACCTCAGCATCTTTCTTCTCCTGGTGTCTACTCTGGGACAGGACCATTGACAATGCACGTTTGCGCTCTCTATCGCGTGTCATATCATATGGCTCCTGTTACAGCAAATATATTGAAAAACAGGTTTTTAGAGATAATGTTCTCTCCAGATAACATAACTAGGATAAGATTGCTAAAACAACAACTATTTTATAGCTCAGAAGATATATATATATAAAAGTGGAAACTGACTGACCTTCATCAGAGGATGGTTTGCCAAATCTGCTGGAGACTGAGCTCTAGCACGCAGCAGGGCCCGAGTCACTACAACAAAAGAAAGAGAATTCTCAGTCCTCGTGTTTACTAACAAACGAAGGGGCAAAAGGGTGAAAACAAACCAGTATAGTAACGATCCTTCAATTCCTCAAGAGTCCGGGATAATGGGAAGCGATCAGCAATGAGAGTGAAACGGAGATCAAACCTTTCACACAATTCAAACAACTGATCTGTCTCCTCCTTGGTCCACACCTACAAGTTGGGAATCAACCAAGTCAACATTAACCAAAGAAAGAAAGAATGCTCTTCGGTGGGCAGGGCACTTACAGGGTCCGTTAAATGATTCTCATAATCATCGTCCGTGTATTTCGAGATATCAACTGACTGCATTTTCACCCCAGAAAGCATTCATACATTAAATATATATATATATGTCAGAAGAAGCATAAACGAAGAAAGTAACTCAAAGGAGACTGTGTAATAGACAGTCATCAAGGGGATATAAAACAAGTACCTTGTTATATTTGGCAAAGGAATAGTCAGCTGTTGGTGGAACACCATTTACCACTCTAACCTGTGAAGACAAAAGAAATGGCATTAGAAAGAAGGAAATGCTCAAACTTTCACAACAGATAGGGAGGGAACTTATTACCCAATGGTAAAGCTGCAAATCATCTTTCCTAGCGGAACTTTTGATGGGAAGCCATTGCCAAGCAACCTGAAGGAAGGAAAGAACATCATCATCAAACTCATAAGAAGAAGAATCATCTAATAAATTTGGTGACCTTCTCATCAGGTGGAGGAGGTCGCTTTAAGTGGGTAACATCAATTGAAGGCATAAGAGGCGCAACACCACCCGTAAGCGCATAAACCTGCGATTCAACAAAGACGACATAATAATATTAACAGCTCGAGACTGAAAAATCAATCCTGAGCTCACCTCGCGTGAAATGCCATCGGGTTTTCTATGAGACTCCTTCTGGGGTCGAGCTTTCTTTTCGTGGCTTAAAGACAGTGGAGTCTTCGGCAACCCGAGAATGTCTTTCGCGTCCGTACCACCCATTCAACGGGTACCTATCATCCAATCCAGAAGCAATACGATCTTCGATTCGATTCGATTCGATTCGATTCAGAAGTTAGGGTTTCCAATTTCGCCGAGGATTTGGGGATTTTTGAGCGCCAAATAATGCTTAAAAACCTTTGGACTCGCTTAGTGAGTTCACTTATTTTTTCCACTTATTAGTAGTTAAACGGCGTCGTTTCCGGAATCGACCCTCTTCGGCTTACGTTAGCCTATCTAGTAATGTTTTTCCTACAGTCAACCTGAACGAAATAAATACTGATTTTTTTACAATTTTTTTTATTACGCCCAAATGTTATTATTGAAATAAAACTTTTATTATGTAGACAAACACACATAGTTTTCCATGACATATATGAAATTAAGAAGTTGACAAAAAATATGAAATTAAGAAACATAAAAGTTTTCTATACAGGTTTACTGACCAAAATGCTAAAGTTACCCAAAAAGGAGAATCTAGAAGGTTAGTTCAACCATAGTTGACCAGTGCGAGAAAGGATTAGATCATATAATATTTTCATAAAGCTCCTTTTTAAAAATCAAATAAGAATATATCTTCTCCTCCTCTCATTGTTTCTTGCTGAAGATGAACTCTTTTCTTTCTCTTCCACATCAAAACCATGTTGTGAAAAGACCATAATGCCACACTTACAAACTCCCTCTTGGCACTCCTGCAATGGTACTTTAGTAAATCAACATGTACTTACTAAAACTAGTTTCTATTATGTCTTCCACGTTGTCCTGTCTTGTTTCAGCATTCAACGATGGTGGTTAAGACTATACACACACTGAACCAAGCGCACACACAAACGCACGTATATATGTTTTGTGTGTGTTTGTCTTTGCACTTAAAATTGATTAGATACGTAATTAAAAGTTAACCAAAGCATCGTGTGACGTCGGATACTCATGGCGTCGATAGTGATGTTCTTTAGAGCCCTCATGAGTTGCCGTCTTACGCCCAAAGAGGAGCCAGAGTCGGCGGTGACTTCTTTGTCAACGTTGAAACTTTACAGAAATGTCGCCGGAGACGAGAACACGACGAGAACGAGTATTTCGGTCGTTGACGCATCGCATGGCATCGATAATCACGAGTTTACTATCGAAACTACGGGTGGGATCAACGATATGGATGAAAGGTTTTATTGGATCATCGTCAAGAATCACTTGTTCTTGTAAGTTTGTAAAGATATTTATAAACAACGTGAGTCCTTGCATAATTTTATGTTTTATCGTGTTACGTATCATTGAATCGACCATGCATATTTCTCATGAGGTATATGAGCCTTTTGGACTACCAAATTGTATCTGTGCGCTTTTAGATATTGAGGAATAATTTATATGGAAATAACTCATGCGTTGTAACAATTTGAACCAAGTTGGGTTCTACCAAGATCACTTTGATGAAGGTTGCTATAAAAGATGTTATTTTTTCGGTTATATCTGAATCTGATCCTAGTGGGGGTGATTTTGTAATAATCAATGATTTAACCATCAAGTAAAACAAATAAGTCATGTTCTGACGAGTGTTATTTAGCGTGTTTGCATGTTTTGTCGTAACTAAAACGGACCAGCTCAAATATATACGAACTGATTCGAGTTAGTTCTCTTGACGATTAGAAACGTTATATTATTGAATAATTCACATATATCACAAATCACAGTTATCCTCACGTACGTGATGATCAGATCTTAGTTTAAACGGGAAAAGAAAAAAGAAAACATATTAAAATAAGTCAAGATTCGTATACCAAGGCCGTATCTAAAATGGCATCACGCACGAATGACTATTACACCTAACGTGACGCAGTTGAATTCCTCGTTACGTATCATAATCGTAAATTTCCTTAATTATACGAAAAGGATGTGGTCTCGTGGCAGAACTGGTCCTGCAAGAACCAAAAACTCTCATCATCGGTCCACATGTTGTCTCCATCATCACAGCCCCAATCGTTTAACTCCAAGAAACCCGTTTGACCCGCCGGATCATAACCAGACCCGTTCACTACCCTGTCTTGAACGTCCGATAACGTCTCAGCTGGCGAGTTCGAAGACGTTGCGCACAGTTCCGAAGCCTGCACGAATTGATGACGATGCTGGTCCGGGTTTAAAACAAAACCTGGCTCGACCGGAGTCTGTTTGTCGATAGGTTGACCTGGGTCGGTGATCACTGACTCCACTGGGTCATACGTGGGGGATGGTGTTTGGGCGTTGATTCTTTCCATTAATCTAGGCATCCAAACATTTTTCATTGTCTCCTTGAAAAGATTGCTATTAACATCGCATCTAAGGTGTTTAGCTTGTTTTTGCACACGAGTTCTCCAATAATTCTTTATTTCATTATCTGTTCTTCCCGGTAGATATTGTGCAATCTTCGACCACCTTATATTTTTTAAGAAAAAACCAAACAAACAAATATTTATAACCGTACAAAAATAATATTTTCTATAGAAGTGTTAACTAGTAAATGGGGAAGCAAGTATTTACATTTGCATCTTTGGTAACATACCTATTGCCCCAGAGAGAATGGAGTTTGAGGATCATAAACTGTTCTTCGAGAGTGATGTTGCCTCGTCTAACATCTGGCCTCAAGTAGTTAAGCCATCTTAACCTGCAACTCTTACCAGTTCTCTTAAGCCCTGCATGTTTGAACATATAGTATATAAACATTTATGTCTTTGCAACTGTCTCTATAATTTAATGTTTCACTTGGTTATACACATGGCCGATCCCGTGTGTATATTAGAGACTGGTGACTAATTTGATACCTGAGGAACGAGCGATATGGTTCCAGCGAGCATCACCGTGGATGGCGACGAAGTTGACGAGAATAGCATCTTCTTCCTCGGTCCATGGACCTTTCCGTACATCAGAATCTTCTTCATGAGCTGGTGAGTTTAAGTTTTGCTCGTAATTTTCCATTTCTCTTTTATTTTAATGAGAGAAAAGGAAACAGAGAAAGAGATGGTGTGAAATGTGGATTAAGCAATATGTGATTTATTTATATATATAGCGAAGGAACGCGAGAATAAAGAATTACAAAGTGTTTGACCAAAAAAAATTACAAAGTGATATTTTAAGAAGGATGTTTGAAAATTAGTAGACGAATGAGAGTGACTCGAACACGGCATAAGTGATGTGATTATTCAATTATTATTTTTATTCTTGTTTATAAAGTGGGATTTTGCAACTATATAGTATACCATTCTAATCACAATTAACATTCTGTTTGGTCAACTTTTGTGTAATTAAAAATACTAAGGTTTGACCCTTTGACCGGTTCAGATGGATAGAAACACGCTCTCTCGCTGATTAAAAATGAACCAAAAGGCCGCCACGTGTCAGTGAAATCCGCGGACAGTACAAAAACATCTCCAAAAGTGGCCCACTTACGTGAACAGTGCAAGAATCCCTTTAAAGTTCGGTGATATTTATGCTCTAAGAGCATGATTATCGATAATAACGTTTTTGGGTTCTTAAATTTTTTTTTCTTTTTGTTTTTGTTTTCTGATTTAAAAAAAAAATTAAAAATAAACTAATTCAGACCGCTACATGTCTGTGGAGCCAGCAAACATCTTATTTGACGACATTGAAGCACGGTTTTTACAAAAAGATGGTGGGACCTACACGTAAGAGCCCTCCTCCCACCACCGATAATCGTGCTCTAAGAGTTCTATTCGTAAAGTTTCTAGATTGTACCACACAGTAGGCGAGACTTAAGTTGTTGTATATTTGTAATCGGATTAAAATGACTGATTACTTCTGAATTATCAATCAAATATTGTTGCTAATCACCATTTCATCTTCTTCATTTTTTATATGAAGGATACAAAAAAAAAAGGGGGGGGGGGGGGGGGGGGGGCGGGGGCTTCACAGCCTATAGTTTGAGGGATGAAACTCTAGAACAGACTCAGATCACTTCTGTAACTATAAATTTATGTCCTATTATCGATTACCTTAGTTTTCCAATAATTTCGTCAGTCTCTGATTTTTTTTTAATGTATTTCTTTTGAGTTTCCATATCTGTGACATTTTCAACATATTCTATAGTTTCTTTATGAATGATATTATTCCTACAAGACTATGGGGTAGAATCAATGACTAGTAAAAATATAAGTATCTATTGCTTTTATTTTTACCAGAATATTGTGGAAGGAAACTGACCAAGCTAGTAGTCCCTCGTGCATGACGTGGAAAAAATATGTTTATGTTTAAGAAATTGAGAATGATCTAGGGTTTGCTGGGTATTATTAGGAGTAATATGGAATAAAAGAAGAGCTGGAAAAATAGAGTAAATTTGATCAAAAAAAAAAGAAAAAGAAAAATAGAGTAAATTGTTTTCCTCTAACTAAAGTCAAAGTAAAATTGTGTGTATGTTTTTTCTTTTTAGAATAATAACTAGAGTAAATAAGTGAAATAGTATTTCACTTGATTGATATTTTTTCAACGGAATTTGGAGTAATATAAATTTTGGAGTAAACAATTATTCTATAATGATCTTGATTTTTCAACAAATAAATAAACACACGCTTTCCATATAGAACTTTCAGATCACTTTAAGTAAGTACTCGGTAAACAATTAAACATGGCTTAGTACTTAAAACTAGTTTACCACGGAATGGACTTTGAGTATATATTAGAAAGAAAAAAAATATCTTAATTTACTAATTTTGTGTGCAGCTAAATAACATTGGACTATTGACATTTGAAGCAAAGTCAAATGAGAAATGGAGTTAGGCGAGTTAAAGACGCTGCTTTAGGATTTTACCACATTTTGTCTTAAGATTGAGGAGTAGTCAAAGAGACGTCTTTCCTTTGTCCATCACTACGACTGATATATATTTACACAAACGGTAAGACATTTTGAGTTATTTTCAACAACATTTTATCGTACTTTTTTTCTTTTGTTGAACATTTTATCGTGCGTTGGGATTAATAAAGCTATGTACGTAAATGTATGAAGAATAATACAACAAATGTTTTGTTGCTAAAACTTGCCGTAAGATAATAATAATACTTTCAGTGTTTGCCGTAAAAAGTACGTGCAATCTCGTATTATTATTTTTTTTGTAAAAATTCAAGTGGAAGAAAAGATCGCCATTGACCCATAGTTTTTTTTTTTTTTTTTGATTAACCTGGGGGTATCCCAAGCCCATGGAGAGGCCCAGACTAATCCCCAAGGGAAGGTGCAGCCCACGGATAGACCCTCTCCCCGGATATTCAAATGAGCCCTAAAGCATGGGCCCATATCCGTGTTGGGTGACCAGGATAATTGTGACTTAGTTTCGCGCAGCAGGTGGATCGAACCTGAAACATGTTGGTGTCTCAGCCCCGTCTCCTTACCACTCGACCACAATCACCCGGTCTATTGACCCATAGTTTTAAAATTATGTATTGATTTCAGTGTGAATACTTAACACCATATTTTCTTATATTTATTCTGAAATTATAATCATATACTAATAATATATTAATAAAACGACTATAATCTGTATTGTACATGGTTAATGCTTATATTTGAGATAAAGTTGTATGATATGTTATTAAACCTGTAACAAATAATGGTCGCTATAATAAAACATTAAAATATGTATAGACAACTGAGAACAAATGTAGTTTCATATCAATCCAAAAAATCATTAGATCTTATATAAATTTTAATACATGCATGATCAAAGTAAGAATATAAGAGCATATTTTACCCAAAAAAAAAATATATAAGAGCATTAAAAACTCCAAACAAACATCTATATAGGAATCATCTAATTAATGATCGAACATTATATTGGGTTAACTTAAAACATTTGAACACAAGAATTATTAACGTGTATATTTGATGCGTACATATCAGAGCGATCCACTCGATTAAAAAGGAGGGTTGAAAAAATACTAAAATTATGAATTAAAATAAAGGAGTTCAAGTAAAGTAAGTAAACACAGTATTATTTACACGAAGGCACATAAATAGTAGCCTCCATAGTTCTTGGGAAAGCAACACTCTCGATTAAGTGTATGTATCTGAGAAGTGAATCAGATCTCAATGGATTTAATAGACACTTGTCTGCTTCTAACTTTCCGCTTAGGACAAAACACACACAAGTAATGACGTGTCAATTTAATCCGAATATAGGTTAGATTAGGGTTGTATCAGCATCTCAGACTTTTGGTGAAGAAACCAACTGTTTTTTTGTTGAAGCACCCCGACTCAGTGAATTGTTACATCCATTGGATATTAAACTATATGATACCACAAATAAACTTTTTTTCCTTACTGACGTCGGTCTTTTGTGTCTATTCTCTCTTTCATATTGATTTATTTTGCTGAAATAATACTTTCTGTTTATTTCAATAACTATAAGGCCATAAAAAGACGTTTACGATCTATCAGAATCAGAAGAAGTACCAAAAGTAGAACCCACAATCTTTTTAACTTACACGCTCAAAATTCTGTCATATTCATATGCAAAGCCTCTTTCTTTTTGTCATCTGGTTATGTCCAGTTCCTATCGGATGCGACATAACACATAAGCCTCCAACGAAAATCTCTATCATACAGGTCAATCCCGAAATCAAAATAAAACACTTGTATATTATAGGGGCATGCAATAGATAAGCCTCTAAAAGGGAATTGGCTAATGAATATATTTGACTGTATTTGTATCTCTTGTTGATGGATCCGTTTTGGGTCATGTACTCGTGTACATCTCCTCTCTTTTTTTTATGAAAACTTGTATCGTCTACATCTCCTTTAACAGAAAAGAAAAATATTTTGAATCTATATTTATAAACTATAAATTATTTACAATTATTTATTGTGCATGTCATAGAAGCGATGGCGTAAAGATGATGACGCAGAGGAGAATCCTCTAGTGAGAGGTTCGAACTTTAAACTTTAAAGCATGCATGTGGTTCTAAACTCTGAACTCATGACCATGGAAATATCCATATTTTAGCATCTTCCTCATCAACGCACCCATATAGACGTATACGTATGGTCTACGTACTTGCATCCTTTTTAAGTTCAATGTATCACATAGTCTTTGATAGAGCCTGTGAAATGATATTCACAAAGATAATGGAAAGTAATGGTTTAGCATCTCTTTTGGAGGAATATTTCAGAGTAATAAAATACTTTTTGTGCACAAGTAATAAAATACTTTCAAACTAGTTTCATGACCATTATCGAAGAAAGAAAAAGGAATTCCATAAAAAGGGTGTGCAGTGTTTTATTAAAAAAAAGGGTGTGTGTATAAATATGTCAGAAAATGCTAGGAGGATATGTGTGTAAACTCCATAAAAACAAGTTAGTAAAATACTAGTATAAGAAAAGAGAAAAATAAATGGAATCGTAGGAGTCTATCATTTCCAGTATAAAAAGGTCAGAGGTCTTCTTCCATTAACCGTGAAAAGTGAAATTTCAAAAATTGGAAGTAAATGTAATGCATGTCGCCTAAATTCGGACACTGTGGGAGTTGACAATGTGGGAGTTGACTCTGAATGGGAATATATTCTCTGAAATGAAAAGCTTTGCGAAGGAAGGAATCAAAGAGAAAGTGAAGTAAACGATAATGGAAGCAGATGAATAAAAAGGAACCAAAATCAAAGACGACCGGCGATGATTAAGATAAAAGTCCAACCTCAACCGACACTTTTGGCAGACACACTCTCATTAATCTCACCCTATTTTCTTTTGTCAAAGTTTGCAACACAAAACACGTTTGAACTTTTTTTTGTTAAAATGTACACATGGTTTTAAGATCATTAGGTACGGGTTTAAGCCTCTACACTCACCAGAGCACAAAGCCCCTCTCTTTTTCTTTACTGGTCACTTGGGCTTTTCTAGGGATACGGTTTGTTAACTAGAAGCCCAATCTGAGTGAAGAATAATTAAAAGACTTGTAACAAATCATAGTTGTCTCACTTCTTTCCATATTTACCAATGAGTCTCCGGCTCTAACAATAACATGGCTTCTTAATCTTGCACCTAAAGAGAAGTTATCTTCAGTTTTATTCCTTTGCTTAATTTATCTGTCATCTCTTTACTATATTATCCATTTCACAAAACATAGCCTAGATTATTCAGACGAATTAACTTAACGTATGTTTAGGACTACAGGAATATTCAATGCACCCGGCCACAGGGAATAAACAATCTTCTATTTCTCACAATAGCGTAGCTGCTTCTAGCATTTTCCGTACTAACCTTCCCGTTAGTCCCACTTCCAGAACTCTCACCAAGTGCCAATCACCACCGTCCGATCTTAAACTTACACGTGTACGCTCCAGAACTCATGATGACAACTAATCCTAGCGCTTATAAAAGTCCCTGTTTAGCACATCATTAAACACAAAACAAGACAACAACAAAAACTCTTCTCTCATCACATTTACTCTAAATCTTCCAAACTCACGTGCTTCTCACATGGCTCCGGAGCTTACACAAACCACCACCGTTAAATCCGCCGTGACGATAACTAAACCGTCACCACCAGTCCACGGTGATCGAGCATACGTTACATTTCTAGCTGGAAACGGTGACTACGTCAAAGGAGTCGTAGGCTTAGCCAAAGGACTAAGAAAAGTCAAATCGGCGTATCCACTCGTCGTGGCGATATTACCAGACGTCCCGGAGGAGCACCGTCGTGTACTTGTGGAACAAGGTTGCATTGTCCGCGAGATCGAACCCGTTTACCCACCCGAGAACCAGACCCAGTTTGCCATGGCTTATTACGTCATCAACTACTCCAAACTCCGTATCTGGAAGGTACTTATAATTCACTATACGCCGTCGTTTTAGTAACCCTTTTTTGTGTTAGTTTGAAAATAACTAACTTATAAAATATGGTTAATGCTCTGTTTTGTTGTGTAAATGTATAGTTTGTGGAGTATAGTAAAATGTTATATTTGGATGGAGACATTCAAGTCTACGAGAACATCGATCACTTGTTTGATCTCCCTGATGGCTATTTCTACGCGGTGATGGACTGTTTCTGCGAGAAAACGTGGAGCCACACGCCGCAATACAAGATCGGATACTGCCAACAATGCCCTGAGAAAGTCCAGTGGCCGAAGGAAGAGCTTGGTGAACCACCGTCTCTTTACTTCAACGCCGGGATGTTCGTGTTCGAACCTGGTCTAGATACTTACGAGGATCTGCTAAGAACCTTAAAGATCACTCCTCCGACTCCTTTCGCTGAACAGGTAAGAAAGAAAAAGTTAGTAGTCGTACTTGTTATGTTCTGTTTTCTTGCTCTTTTTTTTTTAAGTTGTGGATTTGATTGTGTAGGACTTTCTGAACATGTACTTCGAGAAAATCTACAAGCCGATTCCTTTAGTTTACAATCTCGTCCTAGCGATGCTATGGCGTCATCCAGAAAATGTGGAGCTCGATAAGGTCAAGGTGGTTCACTACTGTGCAGCGGTGAGTTATCTTACATCCGAACTTTTATTTGTTTAGACCAATGATTTCTTATTGAGTTCTAACACATTTTTGTTTGCTTTTGTAATTACAGGGTTCGAAGCCATGGAGATACACAGGGAAGGAAGCTAATATGGAGAGGGAAGACATCAAAATGTTGGTTAACAAATGGTGGGATATCTACAATGATGATTCCTTGGATTACAAGAAATCTGTCGGAGACCTTGTGGAAGAGTCGGATGTGGTGAATCTGAAGCCGTTTATCTCCGCTCTTACTGAAGCTGGACCGGTCAAGTACGTCACTGCACCGTCCGCTGCTTGATTGTCGAAATTATTTAGAAGTTAAACCGTCGGTGAAGTAGATTCGGGGTTTGTCCGGGCAGTAAGTGGATAGGGGGCTGTGTTGGCTCGACAACCACACATGTCTCTGCTTTCATGGGCTTTTGAGGTTGACATGTGTTTTTGTTTTCTTACTTGTTTGATTATTGTGTGCGCTTTCATGTATTTTGTGTGTTGTAGATTGTAAGTTTCCGAAGTTCAAATTTGAATAAAGAAATTAATATCCGAAAGTAAAAGAGGTGAGTTATTAAAGGAAAGTACAAAATGTGATATGGTTTTGAGTTTGAGATGCGAGAAGACGAACATATGATAATAAAATCTTGGTTTCGTTTTTATAGTACTAGCGAAACAAGCAGGGAGGAATCTTGCTACCTCCTTTCTATGCCTGAACCATCATAGGTTAAAGTGAGTAAGGCTCGGATCTAACCCAAAATGAGTATGAGAATTGAAGTTCAAAGAGAGAGTAGATTCATACCTTGTTAGCAATGTTGTTGGAGAGCCAGTCAAGACCCTCGTAGAGTCCTTCTCCAGAGGTGGCACAAGTGCTCTGAATGTACCTGTTATTATACAAAATGTTCATTCATAATAATAAGCTCACATTTTGGAGATAGAGAACCAAGAGTTATGTATGTGTGTGTGCTTTGGGCTCACCAGTGGCGTTGGCGGAGAGAGTGAAGGCCAAGCTTGTCAGTAATCTCAGCAGCGTTCATAGCGTTGGGGAGATCTTGCTTGTTAGCAAAAACAAGCAGAACTGCATCCCTCAATTCATCCTGCCAACCAAAAATAAAAAGAGTCAAAAACCAAATGGTGAATTAATAAAAAAAAAGCCATTGATATTATTTAAGTATTTACCTCGTTGAGCATCCTGTGAAGCTCGTCCCTGGCTTCAACAACACGGTCACGATCGTTGCTGTCCACGACAAAGATAAGTCCCTGTGTGTTCTGGAAGTAGTGTCTCCACAGTGGACGGATCTGGATGAGAGAGCATATAAGAAAACCATTAGTAAAGAAGAGCTGGTTCACAATTCTATGAATCAACGAGAAGATACCTTGTCCTGACCCCCGACATCCCACACGGTGAAGCTAATGTTCTTGTACTCCACAGTTTCAACATTGAAACCTTTAAAAAAAAAAAAAAAAAGTAAAACAATAATATTTTCAGCTTCTCTCACATAGAAAACAAGATGAATAGGAAGATAGTTAGTAACTGACCAATGGTGGGAATGGTGGTGACGATCTCACCAAGCTTGAGCTTGTAGAGGATGGTGGTCTTACCAGCAGCATCGAGACCAACCATGAGAATACGCATCTCTTTCTTCGCAAACAGCTTGCTGAACAGCTTCCCAAATGACAGCCCCATCTCCTATCCTTTCCTTTTATTCTAAACCCTGATGATTACAAAAACGCAATTGATCAAATCTTGCATTGTGAACCTCTGATGATTATGATCGAATCAGGATGATAATAGTTTCGAATCAAAGATCTAAATCATCGATCGATTGTTAGACCTGGTGAATACAACAAGAGAAGAGCCCTGATCTAGCGAAGCGAACTAATATACATTTTCCTACGGCGCAGATACATACAGATCCAGCATCGCAAACTAGCGAATCACAAGTAAACACCTCTAATTCGTTAAGAAACACAACGGATCTGGGAAAATGACAGAGCCATGAAGCTGCGCAAGGATCCAGATCTCAGTAAAGCGAGAGAGTGAGAGAGATGGAGGAGGAGGAATCAACGTACCGAAGAACACAACCGCCGCACGAGATCTGATGCCGATGCTCGTCGCTTTCCAACGTTTCACGATGATTTTTTTTTTTTTTTTTGTGTTTGACAGAAAAAAATCTCTACTTATATCATCCAGTAAGCGTTAAAAATACGTCGAATATATTTGTTTTTCAATTAAAAATCTCTATAATCAAGTTTTTTTTTGTTATGGGTCAATACAGTTCAGCCCATTACTGAAATATTGATTAACAAAATAATCTATCTCTTACCTTCTTAGATAGCCCATTGGGCTTATAGGCTTAAAGTTAGAACGTTTCATTCACCATCTATTCGGAGGGAGTTTTCATTTTGATTACCCTCCGACTATCAATTAAAAAAATAAGCTTTTTATTAAGGATGCATCATATCCATTCATTGTTCTCGAGTTGGTCGGTCCTTGTGTCTGAATCAATTGCCTACAAAGTTTATTTGAGTAATGTTAATGATTTGCGCGTTTAATTGCAGTCAAACTATATATGGGACATTATTGCAATTTAGAGGCTCCTAAATTTCCTGGAATTTAAATTTCATAGAATATTATTATTATACGTAGAAATAAATGATAACTATTATGGTTCAGATTGAAGAGAATTATAGTGGATGATAAGATTGAAGAGAATTATAGTGGCTGTAGTTAAAATGACGAATTGCAAAAGGAAGTGAGGAGGAGACATGATAATGAAAAGACCCTATAATAGTTATATATTTATTTTTAGACATTGGAAGTCTAGACTTCATGCATCGATGTTTCATGCTTTATTGTGTAAGTGGACGACAACATATTCCATGCATCTTTTCTTACATTAACTTTGAGAATCAATCCGAAAACTCTTGACGTTTGGAATTTTTTCGTGCTTAATATGTAAGAAGATTTTCTATTTCTATTAACGTCTAGGGTTTTCAGTAAAAAAAGTCTACAAGGATTTCAAATAATTTGCGACACTGCTTATATATTATGCTGGAAGACTTTAACAAAAAAAAAAATTATGGACGACAATCGGCAGTCTCTCTTTCCAAATGAAACGATACGTAACAAGATTATAGATACATATATTAATATAATTTTCAGATGTATAAGATGATGTCAAAATTTGTTATATATCCGTAATATATTGTACGTGCGTAGAGAGATTCACACGCATGACCAGACAACGCACACAAACGTTAAGGAGATGTGGTCTTCAACTAGGCTAATCAATTGCCCTAATGACATCTATCTCTTTATAGATATGAGTGATGACCTCATTTGTTGTTGTTGTACTTCGTTTAGTGCACAACTTTTAAGATTATAGAGTCGTATTTGCACTTGAGGTCGATCTTACACTTCTAACTAGTCAAATCAATTTATACAAAACACTAGTTGTGAAAAGGGTTATTTAAAATATTACTAGTTGAGTTTCTATTTATAACTTTTGAATCGAATGAAATATATTGTCCGACAACTATACATGCACATATATATATATATGCCATCGTCTAGAGGTAAATGTGATGCTAAATCTTTAGAACATCTTTTGTTATTACCTAGTTTCAAAATGAAACGAGTGATCAATATTTGTTAAAAAGTAATAGCGAGGTAAATGATTAAAAAGTAACCCTAACAGTAATGTGGTGAAATGAAAGATCATAATAGTGATCAAGTGTAGGTAGTTGACCTCCAATGGAGGAAAGCTCTAGAAATCATTGTTCATATACTTGTTTGGGAGTGGTGTTTGTGTTATGACGAATAAACATATGGGGTCAGACCAAAGGTGCACTAGTAGCTTACTGATGGTAAGTGGATTATTTTTTCGTATTTTGTGCTTAATTTTTTTTTATATAGCTAGGGTATTGCCTATCAAATTAGAAAATTTAAAAGCTAATTTTGGATACTGAAAAAGATTATGGACCGATGGACCGAAGGTTTATAATTCTCGTGGTCTTAAAAAAACGTAAGTTCGGTTTAACATTTATCGGGTTAAATTTCGTTTTGTTTTCTTACTGATTAGATGTTAAAAAAAGACAGTAAATACCTAGAGGGAAAGCTAAAGGGAAAGTACATATTTGTCATAATTATGTGAATTGTTGGTCGTTAAAAAAATGTGAATTGTTGTTGAAGTGAAGGGTGTCACAGGGAAAAAAATGAGAAATGATGTAGCCACCCATGTAGGGAAAGGGCCTGCCTACCACTTCGAGAGATGTTCAATTTTTTTTCATTTTCTTTTTGGTTAATTAGGAATACTTGTATATACAGAGGAATTGAACTGGAAGTTCGGCATTTTATGTACCCATCAATCCATCATGTGTTTTGGCTTTATACACAGTTGTTTTTCATTTGTCTTTTCTCACTTCAATTATTTTGCTTAATAGATTTTTTAATGTTTTTTACAATAGTATAGTATGTTTTAATATTTTTTTTTTGTTTTTCTCCCACCATTGTTTCGCCTCTCTAAAAACGAAAAGAAATGTGCATTGTTCTACTGGCTAGGTTGTTGGTATTTTAAATAAAATATTTTAACATATTAAATAGTTACCATTAGTAAGACCACTAGATCATTTCTATTGCTCTCAAATGAAAGTTAGAATTCGATACGGAGATTATCCTTTCCTTTTACTGTTTTCTAATATCTCTTTATGTTCGTACCATTTTGACTTTCGCACACAGAAAAGAATTAAATACAAAATTGTGAGGATTTGTTATAATGTAATAGGACTGGGATCCGGGTCTTTGATCCGGGCTCGAGTTGGTTCCTTCTTTTTCATTTGAATTCTTCGCGTTTTAGATATTTAAATTTGACTAAAGTATTTAGATGTATAAGATATCCGGGTCTTTCGCCATGTTTCCAACTTATATATTATGTATTTAGTTGTATATGTACAAGCACATGTTCGTGCATCACATAAGTGCATATGTAACCACATATATATAATATTGTTTTTGCTCTAAAACATTTATATTATCTGTCGACACATGTAACATATCCATCAAACAACTTCGACCTCTACAAATACGCTTTTTATAACTACAAAATACCCTTTTTTGGGACCAATCACTAAATATCCGTACAATATCAAATATTTTAAAATTACCAACAAAGCATATATATAAAACAGGTAAGATTGATGGATAAAGCGTGGGCCATGCATTTCTCACGTACAAGAAATAGTTGTTATTTATTTAATTAATTGCCACTAATCTAACTACTCTTAAGTCTCTTATGGGTCATGCCTAAAGGAGTCAAATTAAACAATGCGTGCGAAACCGCAGCCAAACATATGAAAGACAACTCTTAAACGTATCTGAATAAAAATCCTAACAAATATTTATATTGATATAATTTAGTGAAAAGTTAAAATTGCCGACAAATTAATTAATAAGTTAAATTAATATAGAATTAATCGGGATGGGATAGTTAGGTCAAGTTTGATTCTTAGTTCTTTAGATGCTTCTATGTGTTTGGATGACTTCTTACTATTGCCACATCACTACATGATTATAATTACACACGTATAATATTCATAACTATTTTAGTACGTATAATTAAAAGTGTCATTTTCTCTTGTTTATAAAATATCATTATTTTTGCATTAAGTCCTATATATAAGTATAACTAACTAATAAACTTTGTGTCAATAAAGTATTTCAATCTTTTTGGCCAAAATCTATGACGCATCATAAGTTCATAACTCTAGGTATGTTTTCAAAAAAAAAAAAAAGCTCTTTCTTAACCCAAAAAAAACTCGGGAAAACATAATGCAAAAAGCTAATAACACGTACTATCTAATAAAACGAAAATTAGAAGATAAGGGTATATATCGAAAGTAACAAATAAGATTCTAAGAATGCAAGTTGACCAATCAATTATCAAAACAATAGACGATTACATAAGTTCAAAAAAAAAAAGAAAAATAATAGACGACAGATAGGACATAGGAGTAAGAAAAGGGATAATTTTTACAGATTGAGACAGCCAAAATAATTCCAAACCGTTACATGTCAATCTCACTCACCTTCATTTTAACATTTTGTTGTGTTTTTTTTTTTTAAATTGTAGTTGTAACGTAACCTTTTTTATATGTTAACATAATCCGAGTTCCAAAAAACCATTCCCGGCTTTCACGTACTTTTTATACTCCACGTATTGCAAAATTATATCCAATATTGTAGCAATTTGAGATAAAAAAAAATATTGTAGCAATTTTATATTTTCGGATATTCTCACTTAATTACCGAGAGGAGTATAAGTTTATCAAAATTAAGTTAATTAACTCATCGCACTCTTTATTAAAGAAGGGATAAGAGTGAAATTATTATCTTTTCATAACTTAATTTGACTCGGATTATGTTAACATATAAAAAAGGTTACAATTTACAATTTAAATTGTAGTTGTAAACCTCTTTTCCTAACTTAATTTTGAATTACGTTATCTATCCAAACATAAACAGTACCATAAGCTTTGATGATGATACAAAAAGTAGGTTAAGTTATTTCTTTTTAGTATTTTTGGTTGGTATTGTTTTGTTTATATATATATATATATATGTTTGAAATTAAAGCAAATTATCTAAAATATAAAATGACCAAATTACTTCAAACTCTAATCTTTATTCTAATCATACATTGTAAATTCTAATCACTAAATCCAAACTTAAATACAATTTTTAACTTGTAGTTAATATTATTTTAGTTTTTTTTTTAAAGTTTTATCGAATAAAAAGTGTTTTACTGCTAATCTAAATTATTCATCTTAAATTATTTTATTTTATAATGGTTTGAGTAGCTTATATAAATGGAGATTCCTTCGTCTTCTTCTTCTTCATCATCATTGCCAGTTGCCACCAGACATAACAACAACACATTGAAACTTCCATGTAATTCAACGACTCTCCACTTTCTTCTCATCCAAAATAAAAAAACAGACAGGGAACTTCCCTCTCTTTCTTCATGTAAACAAACTCGTTCCATGTATCCTCTCCCACTTTCTTCATCCAGATTCAATCTTCTTCTCCTCACAAACCTCCTCCTTGTTGGGCTCGCCTGCATTTTTATCCCCTGCTCTTCTCTAACCTTGAACTGAGAGATGTTCTTCGAAATGGGTTTCTCCGGTTCGAAATAGCTCAATAAGCCTTCCCCCCTTAAACCGGGTTTGAGCTCAAAATCTTTCAGAACTCCAAGTGTTTGACGAATTGACTGAACGAAACAGAGCAAGCCATGGAAGAGACCTTTGTGCCGTTTGAAGGAATAAAGAATGATCTCAAAGGCAGACTCATGTGCTATAAGCAAGATTGGACCGGCGGATTCAAAGCTGGCTTTAGGATTCTAGCTCCCACCACTTACATATTCTTCGCCTCTGCGATCCCTGTCATCTCCTTCGGTGAACAGCTCGAACGAAACACTGGTAAAAGTAAAAGTTTCCACCTTTACTCAATTTCCACTTTGAAATTTGGATTCTGAAAATCTTGCAGATGGAGTTCTCACGGCTGTTCAGACCTTAGCATCCACCGCCATTTGCGGCATCATTCACTCTGTTATCGGAGGACAGCCTCTGCTTATACTCGGTGTTGCGGAGCCAACTGTCATTATGTATACATTCATGTTTAACTTCGCAAAGGCTAGGCCTGAACTTGGACGAGACCTCTTCTTGGCCTGGTCTGGATGGTAAGAGTCCTCTTTGTTGAGTTTTGCATAAAAAGAGTAATCATGTGTTTGACACAACACTGTCTGAATGTGTAGGGTTTGTGTTTGGACTGCTTTGATGCTGTTTGTGATGGCTATATGTGGAGCTTGTTCCATCATCAATAGGTTCACCCGTGTTGCTGGTGAACTGTTTGGACTGCTTATCGCTATGCTCTTCATGCAACAAGCCATCAAAGTATGAACCTTTTTCACCAACATTCCATTTTTTTTTATCATCTCTAACGCAGGATTGATTGATTGATCCAGGGGCTAGTTGATGAATTTCGCATTCCGGAACGTGAAAATGAGAAGCTGAAGGAGTTCTTACCTTCATGGAGATTTGCTAATGGGATGTTCGCTCTGGTTCTCTCCTTTGGCCTTCTTCTAACTGGACTTCGAAGCAGAAAAGCCAGATCATGGCGGTACGGTACTGGTAAAGTCAAAAACAGAACATCTCTATATAATGTAATGAGCTAAAGATTCTTCTTACAAACATCTATTTACTTGAGCAGGGTGGCTCAGAAGCTTAGTAGCAGACTATGGTGTACCACTAATGGTTCTAGTGTGGACCGGTGTCTCCTACATTCCTTCAGGAGATGTTCCTAAAGGCATCCCCCGCCGGCTTTTTAGCCCAAACCCTTGGTCCCCTGGTGCTTATGGGAATTGGACCGTTGTACAGGAGATGCTTGATGTTCCAGTGGTCTACATAATAGGAGCTTTTATACCAGCATCAATGATTGCTGTGCTTTACTACTTTGATCATAGTGTTGCTTCACAGCTTGCTCAGCAGAAAGAATTCAATTTGAGAAAACCTTCTTCTTACCACTACGACTTGCTTCTTCTTGGGTTTCTGGTAAAAAGAAAATGATTTTTACATATCTGAAAATATTTTCTCTTGGTTGGCTTATTGGTCATAATAATCACTTGCAGACCTTAATGTGTGGTCTACTCGGAGTCCCTCCATCAAACGGTGTCATTCCTCAATCTCCTATGCATACCAAAAGCTTAGCAACTCTCAAGTATCAGGTAACATCACTCAATCACCACAGCCTTATCTTGTAGGAGTTTCCTGAGTTCTCTCACTCTCTCTATGCAGTTGCTTCGTAACAGACTGGTTGCAACAGCACGCAAAAGCATAAAAACGAATGCGAGCTTGGGACAACTCTACAACAACATGCAAGAAGCTTATCATCACATGCAGACACCATTAGTATACCAGCAACCTCAAGTAATAATATCTCCCATCTTATATTTTCTTTCCAATAATAGAACAAGGAGTTACTAAGAAACAGTTTCTTTTCTTTCCACTTACAGGGCTTAAAAGAACTGAAAGAATCAACAATCCAAGCAACTACATTCACCGGAAACCTCAACGCTCCAGTTGATGAAACTCTGTTCGATATCGAGAAAGAGATTGACGATCTGTTACCTGTAGAAGTCAAAGAGCAGCGTGTAAGCAACTTCCTTCAATCCACAATGGTAGGAGGATGCGTTGCAGCTATGCCCATCCTTAAAATGATCCCAACCTCTGTCCTCTGGGGATACTTCGCCTTCATGGCTATTGAAAGCTTACCTGGAAACCAATTCTGGGAGAGAATCCTGCTTCTCTTCACCGCCCCAAGTCGCCGCTTCAAGTATAAACTAAACCTCCTCCTATCTTTTTAATCATCACTTCAAGAAGCCTAATGACTCAGTTTTGTGTGTGTTGGCAGGGTTCTTGAAGATTACCATGCAACGTTCGTTGAAACAGTTCCTTTCAAGGCCATTGCAATGTTCACTGTTTTTCAAACGGTTTATCTGTTAATCTGCTTTGGCCTCACGTGGATCCCAATCGCAGGAGTCATGTTCCCTTTGATGATCATGTTCTTAATCCCTGTTAGACAGTACATACTCCCTAGGTTCTTCAAAGGAGCTCATCTTCAGGATCTGGACGCAGCTGAGTATGAAGAAGCTCCAGCTTTACCCTTTAATCTCGCAGCGGTAACTTCAAAGCATAACTCATCTGTTTTTTTACTTTAGCTTCTTTGTTTTTTCATACTTAACTTTCTGAGCAGGAAACGGAGATTGGATCGACAACTTCATATCCAGGAGACTCAGAGATTCTTGATGAGGTTATTACACGAAGCAGAGGAGAGTTTAGACACACGAGTAGTCCTAAGGTGACGAGTTCGAGTTCAACTCCGCTCAATAATAGGAGTTTGTCTAGTCCACGAGTGGGTGAAATAAGGTTGAGTCAGATGAGTCCTCGTGTCGTTGGAAACAGTCCCAAGCCTGCGAGTTGTGGGAGGAGTCCCTTGAACCAGTCCTCGCTCAACTGAGAAGAGGCTATCTATATATTCAGGAAGCTCAATAAAACAAAACCCCAATGAGGATGAATGTATAATTACTTAATTAATTTGATCTTTAGTTCCAAAATGAAAAAGTAAAAGCTTCTTGAATCTGTCTTTAGTTAATGTGTTGTGTGTTTTATGCCCCTACTCAGTATCTCGAGTCTCTGTAAAATCTTACTGATTGCATAATATATGTAAAAAGAGTTGAATGTTAACGGTAAGCAAGCAATCTTTGAATGATAGTCTATTTTATTCTTGTTACCCGGTCAACTTTTATATTTGCTATGGCTACATACATAAATATACATGTTAACCAGAAAATTAGTTGTATGAACACAATCTATTTGGGTCTTGTTTTTACAGATATAAGTAATTAATATGCTCACAAAACCTATGATCTTCACTAACATATAATAAATGTCAAACAGGTTTGGAACTTTTGTATTCTCTGTTTTCCTAGAAAATAACGATTTTATAGTGGTTAGTCCACCAATTTGGAAAGTATTATGAAGTTTTTCTAAATTAGTTGACAAAAAATTAAAACGATGTCTATGTACCATGAAAGAGAGTTTAATATACATTAATGAAAATATAGAATGTGTTTAGAAATTTTAAAACAATACTAAAGATCATAGGCTTCAGTATACATAGCATTTACCGAAAAATTAAATATTTTCGTAGGGTTAACACATAGATTTTGAGAAAAGTTCAAAAATATGAAAATATTGTTTAAAAGCATAGTTGCATTCTTCAATAACATATGATGAAGGCCAAAGAGTTTTTGAAACTTTTGTTGTCTCCGTTTCTCTAAAAAATAGCGATTTTATAGTGGTTAGTCCACTAATTTAGGGAGTATTATGAAGTTTTACTAAATTAATTGACAAAAAATTAAAACGATATCTATGTACCATGAAAGAGAGTTTAATATACATTAAACCAAATATATAATATGTTTAGAAATTTTAGACAACACTAAAGATCATTGGCTTCAGTATATAGAGCATTTACTGAAAAATTCAATATTTTCGTAGGAGTCACACATAGATTTTTAGAAAAATTCAAAACTATGAAAATTCTATTTGTATCTCCGTTTTTCTAGAGAAAAGCAAATTTATGAAAATTCTATTTGTGTCTGCATCCTTCACTAATATATGATGAAGGTCAAGAGGTTTGGAACCTTTGTGTCTCCGTTTTTCTAGAGAAAAGCAAATTTATAGTGGTTAATCCACCAATTTAAAGAGTATTATGAAGTTTTACTAAATTAATTGACAGAAAATCAAAACGATACCAATGTACCATGAAAGAGAGTTTAATATTAGAAATTTTAGAAATTTATCCATATTAATGTATATTAAACTCTCTTTCATTGTACATTTGTATCGTGATTTTATATTGGTTAGTCAATATTAATGTATATTAAACTCTCTTTCATTGTACATGTGCATCATTTAATTTTTTTGTCAATTAATTTAGTAAAATTTCATAATACTTCTTAAATTGGTTGACTAACCGATATAAAATTGCTATTCTCTAGAAAAATGGAGACAACAAAGGTTCCAAACTCATTTGACCTTCATCATATGTTAGTGAAAGATTCAACTATGCACTAAAATAAAATTTTCATTTTTTTGAATTTTTTTCAAAATCTAAGGGTTAAACCCTTCGAAACAATATTGATTTTTTCGGTAAATGCTCTAAATACTGAAGCATTTGATCTTTAGTGTTGTTTTAAAATTTCTAAACACATTCTACATTTGTATTAATGTATATTAAACTCTCTTTCATTGTACATGGGCATCGTTTATTTTTTTGTCAATTAATTTAGTAAAACTTCATAATATTCCCTAAATTGGTTAACTAACCACAATGAAATCGCTATTCTCTAGAAAAACGGAGACAACAAAGGTTCCAAACCTCTTTGACCTTCATCATATGTTAGTGAAGGATGCAACTATGTATTGAAATATAATTTTCATTTTTTTGATTTTTTTCTCAAAATCTATGGGTTAACAACCCCTACGAAAATATTGAATTTTTCGGTAAATGCTCTATATACTAAGCATATGATCTTTAGTGTTGTTTTAAAATTTCTAAACACATTCTACATTTGTATTAATGTATATTAAACTCTCTTTCATGGTACATGAGTATCGTTTAAACTTTTTGTCAATTAATTTAGTAAAACTTCATAATACTGCCTAAATTGGTTGACTAACCAATATAAAATCGCTATTCTCCAGAAAAACGGAGACAACAAAGGTTCTAAATTCTTTGAACTTAATCATATGTTAGTGAAGGATGCAACTATGCATTAAAATAGAATTTTCATCTTTTTGAATTTTTCTTAAAATCTATGGGTTAACCCCTACGAAAATATTTAATTTTTCGGTAAATGCTCTATATACTGAAGCCTATGATCTTCAGTGTTGTTTTAAAATTTCTAAACGCATTCTACATTTGTATTAATGTATATTAAACTCTCTTTAATTGTACATGGGCATCGTTTAATCTTTTTTTCAATTAATTTAGTAAAACTTCATAATACTCTCTAAATTGGTTAACTAACCACTATAAAATCGCTATTCTCTAGAAAAACGGAGACTACAAAGGTTCCAAACCTCATTAACCTTCATCATATGTTAGTGAATGATACAACTATGCACTAAAATAAAATTTTCATTTTTTTGAATTTTTCTCAAAATCTATGGGTAAACAAACCCCTACGAAATATTTAATTTTTTGGTAAATACTCTATATACAGAAGCCTATGATCTTCAGTGTTGTTTTAAAATTTCTAAACACATTCTACATTTGTATTAATGTATATTAAACTCTCTTTCATTGTACATGGGCATCGTTTAAATTTGTTTGTCAATTAATTTAGTAAAACTTCATAATACTCCCTAAATTGGTTGACCAACCACTATAAAATCGCTATTTTCTAGAAAATCGGAGACAACAAAGGTTCCAAACCTCTTTGACCTTCATCATATGGTAGTGAATGATGCAATTATGCATTAAAATAGAATTTTCATTTTTTGAATTTTTTCTCAAAATCTATGGGTTAACCCTTTACAAAAATATTGAATTTTTCGATAAATGCTCTATATACTGATGCCTATGAGCTTTAGTGTTGATTTAAAATTTCTAAGCACATTCTATATTTTTATTAATGTATATTAAACTCTATTTCATGGTACATGGGCGTCGTTTAAATTTATTATCAATTAAATTAGTAAAACTTCATAATACTCCATAAATTGGTTGACTAACCATTATAAAATTCTTATTTTCTAAAAAAACGGAGACAAAAAAAGGTTCCAAACCTCTTTGACCTTCCTCATATGTTAGTGAAGGATGCAACTATGCATTAAAATAGAATTTTCATTTTTTTGAATTTTTCTCAAATCTATGGTTTAACCCCCTAAACAAAATATTTAATTTTTTTGGTATAATGCTTTAATATACTGAAGCCTATGATCTTTAAGAGTGTTTTTTTAAAAA